>NC_056725.1:807532777-807741027 GCF_019279795.1 Protopterus annectens | reverse complement strand
ATTACCAGGGATCAGGGGACAGGAGTTGTCGGTCACCATTCGTTCAACACACACGTTGCTATAGTGGTTCGTTGGGACTTCTACATTGCCCACCTGTTTGTGCAGGGATTCACATGTAGATCAGGGTAGGTCATTGTCTCCTTGTACTCATTACGTGTTACACCTATGATTGAGTACAATGCCCGTTCCAGAATGTCTGTGACCCAACACCTGCAGCAGCTGGAAAGGCCCTGACAGTTCATCCACAAACGGATGCAGGGTCTCAGGAATATGTGTTATGCTGACCAACTGAAAGGGTTCCATCCCTATTCCGTCGCATACCACTTGCCCAGAGGTGACCTGTGCCTGGCATCCAAGGCCAGTTCGAACCCGGATTTGATGACTATGCTTCACCTACAGAATCTAGATCCCTCAGAATCACAAGGGCAGGTGATGTACACCTTGGCACTGTCATTAATAGAATGTGCTGGTGGGACACATTCATCACCCAGACACTCAC
The DNA here is from genome assembly GCF_019279795.1 of Protopterus annectens. Lineage (NCBI taxonomy): Eukaryota > Metazoa > Chordata > Ceratodontiformes > Protopteridae > Protopterus > Protopterus annectens. Next base: position 807,740,528 of record NC_056725.1, on the reverse strand, counting down.
TATGCTGTGGAACAACATCCCAGTACATGTGAGACAGAGCACCTGGCTGGCCTTGTTTTAGTATTTTGACAAGGATGTCTGAATTGCTTTATTCAACTAAACTTGTAAATGAATATTTACATTACCACGTTTGTAATCTTTACATTCCATTGATATATTTTACATTAGTCATACTCATAGTGTTTATCTCCATATATTAGGGTTCATTTAGATTACTAGGTGTCTCTACTTCTATTAATGTATTGGCACAATCCCTAGAACATATATATGTAACGTATACACTCAGACACTTGGTAAACATTATGTTGGGTCTTCTGTCATATTAATACATATAGTATTATTTTCATGAAGAATGTACATGTTGAAGCAATGTCTGATTTACTCACTGTGTGCAATCTGTGACCCGAGTAGACTTTTTAGCTTGTTCGCCTTTAAGGCATTTAATGAATACTTAGCAAATCTTATTTACTGGCCAATTACGGGTTTTAAATGTAGTACATTTAACTGCATTGTATGTATTCTGAAGAAGTCTGCTTATGAAGCAGACGAAAAGCGCTGCAATAAACTATGGTGACTGCATTTAATTCCTGGTGGGCTTTGAGTGGTCACCGGCCGTTTCTACAGTACCTCAGTTTTGCTTTGGACCTTCTCATCTGGGTCTCTGTGTTATTTGTATGGGGAATTCCAAGTGTAGTCCCTATGTGTATTACCTGTGTAATGCCTTACTGCGGCTGTGTAATTCCACCGGGTTTGCAGTTACGGGCGCATTCTTGTTCATACGCTTGTCCATCCATGTGAATTGCCTACTGGACACTGGTATAGGGCTGTACACTTTTCATGCCTGCATTTAGCATTCTCCGGTGGATGCTTTGCATTATTCGTAGGGAGTAAGGCAGGTACTATGCACACATCCCTCCCACGGGGCGGGACAACGGATTATCTGCCACACAACACAGAGCCCCATTTATGCATACCCAAAATCCCATGGCTGCAACCCTCGACAGTACCCATTACACATCCTTCATGCGTGCGGGATTGGGATGTGGACTCACATGTATGGACACGTCGATCTGGGTATTTATGTTCAGATGTCCTGCATTTCATGGACTCTTGTCAGCAACCTTAACACGCTGGTGGTGCATATGTCTAACTGTGCCGTAGTCACGGCTATATCATCGTGTTGTTCGACACGCCTGGAGTGGGTTCTGTGACAATGTATTTTTGGATCCTTCAATGGACACCAATGTGCATATGTCAAGTTAGATGTTGCTTGACTGTGTCCAACTGGCCAGTGCTTTTCACTGCTGCTGTATGTTCCCCAATCGCGGATGTCTGTTGGACTACCCATTCTACATGGTGCTACGTAACCAGGTGATTTAGTACTGTGAACAAATGTCATACATCCAAAGATGCTGGTTAGCAACTGCTTCATATAAACCTCAGACATCCCAATAGGACATATCCGTCACTGTATTTTCAACATAACACCACCGGAACATGTTGATCACCTATGTATTCATTTAACCATGTTGTCTTCATAGGTGGGAACGCCATAGTTTACATATCCTACTTGACGTTGTGGGTGTGCCATTAGTATGTGTTCCACAGGTCGCACATCTGTTCCGCTGTATGGTAGCGGGTGCTCCTCATTCTGTTGCTGGCAGATTGAGTGCTGTGTACGCCGGTGTTGGCACGGCGGTCAAACTTTGTATGTGGAATGTCAACTGTAGTCCCTATGTGTATTTCCTGTGTTATGCCTTACCGCGGCTGTGTAATTTCCCCGGGTTTGCAGTTGTGGGTGCCATCTTGGCCGTATGGTTGTCCATCCATGAGAATTGCCTACTGGACACTAGTATAGGGCTGTACACATTTCACACCTGCATTTAGCATTCTCCGGTGGATGGTTTGCATTATTAGCGGAGAGTAAGGCAGGTGCTACGCACACATCCCTCCCACTGGGCGGGACAAAGGATTGCCTGCGAAACAACACCGAGCCCAGAGTCTACATACCCAGAATCCCTTGACTGCAACAGTCGACAGTACCCATTACACATCCTTCATGTGTGCGGGACTGTGATGTGGACGCAGTTCTATGGACCCGGTACCCTGGGTGTTTCTGTGCATATGTGCTGCTTTTCATGGACAGCTATCATCAACATTAAACACGCTTGCGGTGCATATGTGTACCTGTGACGTGGTGACGACAATGAGTTCACGTAGGTGATGAAATAAGCGGGCACGCTGTCCTTTAAGAAATTTTTGGGTCCTACAATGGACACCACTGTGCATATGTAAAGTGTAGAGCTTGTCGGACTGTGTCCTTGTGGCCAGTGGGTTTCACTGATGCTGTGTGTTCAACAATCGCGGATGTCTGCTTGACTACCCATACTGTGTAGTGCTACAGGAACCATGTTTTCCGACACCAGAACCCAATGGTGTACATCCAATGTTGCAGGTTAACAACCACTTTAATTAATACCTAGAGGTCATGGTTGGGAGGTATCGCCACTTTATTGTCGGAACAACACCTCCAGACTGTGTACATCACGGGAACTTTAGACCAGTCTTACCGGCCATTTGCAATTGTTATTAGCAGACACGTGTCAATACATGTATGATAAGACATATTGTCATGCAGAAGTTAATCTATGTTATTTGGACAATGGCTTCTGCTATTGGCATCCATTGCTGTGAGTGTTGCCAGTTACCATACACATTGCTTGTTCAGAGGCAGACTTCACAATTCTGCACACTACTGTGGTCTCCTTTAAGGACCCTGAGCCAGTGGTCGCCAGTACTGCAGCCACTGCATCAATCACATATGCCATGTACCAGTACCTACAGGACTGCATGAACCAGGCATTCACTTACCCAACTGTGGTTCATTGTACCAATGCCAAGCATCCAGTGTGGTGTACCCCAGCCATACACAGGCTGTACAACAAGAGGAGGTGGCTACTACAAGGTGGAGCAGACACCTTGTGAGGTATGACACCCTTGGTCATCATATGTGTAGAGTTACACACTGTCATGCCATGGTCCAGGGCACATTCCACAGATATACCTACATGGACCTGGCTGACAATCATACCACCTTCAGTTGCTATGCTCGACACCTGGGAGGTCACTCCCACATATGCTCTGACTGGGTTCACAAAGAGGTTGAGTTTACTCAACATACACACATTGCCAACATACGGGCTGACAAGTCCAGTGAGGACATCTCCACACCCTCCCCACACATGAGGAGATGTCTGTACCAGCGGTTTGTGGTCACCAAATGTTCTGTGACACACGGGTGGGACATGCTCTCTCCAGGGTAGTGGACATAGCATCCATGAGACCAGCTGGTGACCCGACTGTGTACTCCACTATCTCATTGAGGAAGTAGACCCACAGTTAGGACAGCTATTTCTTTGTAGCCTCACCTCAGGTAACGTACCCAGGTTGTGTCGCATGGCAACTGTAGTCCCACGTCACAGGGCCAATGCCTCCACTGAGCCTGGTTATTACTGTCCCATTACCATGAGGAGACCTATCTGCAAAGACATGGGGAGGGATCATACTGCGGCTCATACATGAACGCATAGGGGACATGCATACTTTGCATCCAACACGGTTTGTCTTGTTCAGGGGCGGTTCATGCCTTTAAAGCATGGTTGACATTTTCGGGACAGTCACCGAGGCCATTGATGGGGGTCTTGCAGTCCATACAGCCTACCTCGACCTGGCAAAGGCCTTCATCACATTACCCCCCTCAGGTATCGTTGATAAACCCATTGGCTGGGATGTGAACAGGTACATCACAGAATGTGTTGTAAACTGTCTATGTGACACAACCCACGTGGTCATAGTTGCTGGCAGCATGTCAGACCTACTGCCCGTCACAAGTGGTGTCCCATGGGGCCCTTCCCTGGGTCCACTCCTGTCATACATCTACATTTCCACGGTACAGGCACACACAGGGGTGTTATGGGCAACATTGTTTGTAGATGACTGCAAAACAGGTGCCATATTGGGACGGACATCTGACACAGATATCCTTTGAAGGGGCCTCCCAGATATGCATATCTGCTGTCAGGGACATGTCCCACAGCTAAATGCTAAGTAATGCAACATCATACCTGTCGAGAAGTACTAGGTCACCCTGTCCAGCATATAGGTGGCTGTCCACTGAGCACAGGGGTGATTACCAGGGATCAGGGGACAGAGTTTGTCGGTCACCATTCGTTCAACACACACGTTGCTACCGTGGTTCTGTGGGACTTCTACATTGCCCACCTGTTTGTGCAGGGATTCACATCTACATCAGGGTAGGTCATTGTCTCCTTGTACCCATTACGTGTTACACCTATGATTTACTACATTGCCCCATTCAGACTGTATCTGACCATACACCTACAGCAGCTGGGAAGGCCTCATAGGTTAATTGTCACAGATGCAGGATGACATCGTTAGTGTAATGCTGCCCCACTTGTAGGACCCCTGCCCCATTAAGTCACATACCTGTTGTTTAGTGTTGACCTGTGCCTGACATACGAGGCCATGTCAACACATATGTCATGTGTATGCTTCACCTACTGTATCTGCATCCCTCAGAACCACAAGGGCAGGTGACATGAACCTTGTCACGGTCATTAATGGGATGTGTTTGAGTGACACATATATCACCCAGACACTCACAATGCTGTGGATCTACATCACAGTACATGTGAGACAAGAGATCCTTCCTAGCCTTGTTCGCGGGTATGTTGTCCATTGGATGGGGAATTGCAGGTATAGGCCAGGGATTACATCATTATCACTGCTTGACGGAGGTACAGCAATATCATGAGTATTTTATCTGAAGCACAGAAGGTTGGCAAAGTCATCCTAACTATGGTGTAGGGTTATGGCTGAACCTGGGACAATGGCCTACCCTGTACCTATGGACGGATGAACCTATATTCATAGTTTGTCACATTTACACTTGTCTATCCCCTATCCTCTTTCTCCAGTGTATATTTCTGTGGCACATGATTGTCCTCTGTATTACTTGCAGGTATGCTGTCTACAGTGCACATACGTCACAGTTGATGACAGTGTATCTGTGTCCCTAACACTGTGATACTGAGGACTACCACACATCCTTCACAACATTACATGCATATGTCCATTCTATTCTTCTTTGGCCTATGGGGGGGTGTTAAGGCAACAATTACACAAGTCCCTGTTTGTGCATGCTTCATGTTGGTGTCTGACCAGGCTCCGTTGCAGTCGTGTGTTGGACGGTAGTGTTTCTGTGTGTTTGGCATGTGTTTTATTGCGGTACATCTGTGGGAGGTGTGGTTGGCACATGTTCCTCTTTGCAGGGACACCCATCCTGGGGTTTGTGTCATGCATCTGCACTTGGCATGTGCCATATGTCCTGTACTATTCCCACAGTGTATGCCTTCATGCACTACTACTGCGTGTTACTGGCTGTTTGTATGTGGTACACATGGACATTGTGATGGTTGGCTTGACCTATTCCCATGCTAGAACATACACATCTGTCAATTACGTTGTTTAAATCAAACTGTAACACTCATTCGTCTTTTCAAAATGACAGTCAATAACACAGGAAGCTGAGATTAACAACGTTTTACTACTGTGCAGCAGGAGGCAAATAACTATGCAGTACAAGTTTAGAGTTTTGTTTTACTCTATACATGTTACAGCTGTATGAGTATTGTGTTTACAATCATCTTTTGCACACATTAATGATGTGGTCAGTCACAGGGCATTTACATCACTATAGTCCACAATATTGTATTCCTACAACAGTGCTAAGGTAATGCTTATTAAATGTTTTCCCATGAGGATAGCACAGCCTTGCAGCCACATAGTCAATTAGAATGTACTTGGTAAATTCTGCTCTGTCACGGTTCCAACACTGTTCAGATCCGGTCGTCACTTCATTTCCTACTAGGTTCCTTTGTCTCTCTGGTGAGCAGCTGTACTCTGTGTTAGATAGAGCTCACAAGCCCATCCTCCTCAGTGGAAGGATGACAGATATACCTGTACATACATTTATTATTCTCTAACCGAGCAGATGACTAATGCTGAATGACATACACCTGCTGCACTGGTTACTGCCAGGGTCAGGGTTCAATCACACTGCAGCTACACTACAGGCAATTACATGCATGATAAGCTCTACTGCCATATTGTAAGATAGAATAATATGCATTATACACTATTTGCTTCTAAAGTAGCACGTCATATATATGTTTAAATATGTATTTTGCTAACATTCTCCCTCCTTTGATTGCTTCTATTCTATCCAGAAACATATACAACATTATTTCATTCCCTAGCCTCTTCCTCTCTGGAACGTTTAACTAGGCAAGTAATTTGTTGTACATTTCAAAAAGGACTGCATTTTGTATTGACAAATACCACTACAGGTCTTGATACATAGTCTCGGGTACAGATACGTCGACAGAGTCCCTGACTAATACTTACATGCAAAGTATCCCGCAACAGACACATGCTCCCAATATGAGCAGAACAACACAAATGGCAATCATGATATTCAGTATGACAACCCCATCCACCAAATGGTTTGTGGAAATGGTTCGTCAGTGGGTTTGGGCCTGGTTCCGCCATGGATGACACCTGCTGTATTACCTCTAGGTGGGCGTTGATTTTGGTCTTTTTATGTGGTACTTGGACACAGCGGTCTTCTTTGATAAGCGCGCACGTACCAATTCTCGCCGCCAGGGTGCAGCCGTGCGCTATTACATTTTGTGACACAACAGTTCTCACTGCATCCAGTTCATCAGTCACAAGTTCAAGAGCGGACAGTCACATTGATCATTCCTCCGACAGGTTTTGACAACTTCCTCTGTTCCCTGATTGATTTCACTACTCCACAAGCTGGGAGTGTTCCAGCCCAGGTTATGACGCTGTCACTCAAGTCCATATGAATCGATATTCCTTTATCTCTTGCAGAAGACTGGATTTTCAGAACAGCTTCCATTTCTCCCACTGGATTAGTAGGTTTCTCGACTGTGTTCCCAGTTCTTCGAGCTATATGTGTTATAGTTCGTTTGCACCCAGAGGCAATTGTGCAGTATGTCATGTGACTGGAGCCAGATAACCCAAATAACAACTGCCGGACCAATTCTCAGGTAACCATTGATATGCTTTTTTCCCACAACCAACATAACAATATTCTACTTTACTACTGATGCGGGTTACCTCTGCATGTAACATTTTCCTGTCTATAACAGAGGACTGTTTATACAATTCAGGATGTTTCTGCACATCCTTCCACGTTGTTCTCATGAAGCTTCAATACAGATAATGAATGGTGCTACAAGTAGTACTGTGATCTTTGGCTGTTATATGACATTTGTAAGACACAGTTATGTTACAAATACTCCCACCAACTTGAACTGTATCATGTTTATGACAACATACAATTACTTTTTGTGTAACAGGTAAGTACAGTGCCACTTTGTCCTGTGATCTCACAGAACCTGTATCAAAGTGTAAATATTCACAAGTCTCAATCTATCCCCAAGGGGACAACATACATCGGAAGTCCTCCATATGATGTTGGCATGGCAGTACAAACACAGCAATTTAAAATGTTCATAGTCTGTACATGCACACGCGTCATGCCTAGGTATGTGTTGAAGTTTGGAAGCCACTCTGTGGCCAGTTCATCACGTATCACTATTTGTATCCGTGTAGTTATATGCAGGTAAGGTCCCAGCAAATGTAAAGTAAACACAAACATGGTTAATAGGTGTATGATCAGTAGGACAGTAAACCAAATGTCTTTGGGGTTGCTTTGTATTGTTATACAGTCTGGGCGGGTGATTCAGGCTCTATGGTATATCAGCTACAAGATGTAAATCAGACTTGATATCCTTTACCGGTTTGAAAACTGTGAGGTGAACCCAGGACGACCTCTCTGCAAACATTACTGCAGTAGGCGTTGCCAACAGTACCTGGTACAGACCTTCACACATTCCACTTGGCAATTATCTTCTTTGGATAACAGTGACATACACACAGGATACTGGTGTCAGCTATCGTCGGCTTCGCTTGCTCTTTATCTGTAAAAGACTTTAACTGCAAAACAGTGTTATTGGTTAACAATCCTCGCATGTCACCTGCTAATGAGCCATCGACCTCCGGCTCTGCAGGCATGACAGCTTTCCACTCTGGCACATGATATGCCATTCCACATACTACTTCGAAGTGGGTGCAACACTTTACATTTGGAACTGTTGTCATGCTCAGCACTGCTAGAGGTAGACAGCAAATGTAACTCGTCTGGGTGTCACCCACCAACCTCCTCTACTTATTTCTCGGGATCCCATTGTACCGCCACCAGTCATGCTGACTGTGGGTTGTACATGCAATTTACATTCATGGAAATACAAAATAATCCCCAGGTTGCGTGATTGTCTGGTTCACTAAATGTGTTCTATTGTCACTGTAGCTTCTTTACAGTATGCCAGATCTAGGGATACTTTATTTTACTGGCACCTTTGCCACTGCTGCTGCATCCGGATTCATGGTTGGGAATGCTTCTACCCATTTTGATTATATATATGTGTAATCACTAAACAGTATTTCTTCCCTTCACATTTATTCAGATGTATGAACTCCATACAAATAGTACGGATCGGTTATGGTGGTGTAGGTAAACTCACTCCCTTCGGTTTAAATGCTCCCTGTGCATGATGTCTACTGCAAATGTGACACGCTGCTCATGATGTTTGTATGTGGTTCCTAATTCCGTATGTTAGGGGTATTCTGTTAACCAACTGTACCATCCCCCCTGTTGAGACATGGCTCTACCCATGGCTCCACAAAGCCGCATATCTGAATACATTAGACGTTAATATTGGCTTTCTCACTGTGGATATGTGCAGTCCATCTTCAAGGATTGCTCCTCGTCATACCCACGTCGGCTTTTCTGCTTTCGTAGTTGATGTTTGCATTGTTTGTAACATTTCTACATCTAGAATGTCTGAGGATTGTCATTCCTCATTCAAACAGACACTTTCCAACTGTGAGGCTGCTTGTTTTGCAGCTGCATCAGCTCGTGCCTTACCTTTCCTACTGTTATCCTGTTGCTTTGTATGACCTGCACATTTACAATTAGCTACTTTAGTGGGTAACTGAATGGAATCTAATGCATTCAAGATCAATTGCATGATTAATCGGTTTACGGTGGATGTTATCATTCCCTATTCTTCCACTGCTGCTCATAAACATGCACTGTACAGACAACATACTGACTATCGGTATAAATGTCCACACATCAGTTTTTCGCTAGAGTACAAGCAAGTGTTAAAGCTATCTATTCTGCTGCTTGAGCAGACACGTTATGCTGCAGGGTTGGCGTCTACAATCTCATTATCAATAACTACTGCATAATCTACTTGATTCGTTCCTGTAGGACTCTGTCTACATGATCCGTACACATAAACTGTCACCTCTGCATCATCTAAGGGTATATCAGTGATATCATGTCTGTGTGGAGTTATTTCATCCATTTCATATAGGCAACTGTGTGGTGTGCCATACACAGGTGTCGGACGTGACGTTGATAGGTTTAATGTTGTACAACGTTCAATCACCATATGAGGTTGACTCAGTGGTATGGTCAAACAAGACAAATGTCTAGCACGGGTCAGGAATGCTATCTTCTCTTGCAGCAGAATGATCGCGACTGCATGAGACATTCTCACAGTGAGAGGGTGGAATAATAACATTAAGGCCAGGGCCTGTACTGCCATGGGTGCTACAACAACTGCCTGTACACAATGTGGCACTGACCATGCCACAGTGTCCAACTGCAATGAGTAGTAAGCTATGGAGCGTTGCTTACTTCCATGCTGTTGCATCAAGACTGACGTCATATATCTCCGCTTACAATCTACAGTCTGACAACATGTGTTATGGTTATTCGGGAGACCTAATACAGATGTTGAAGCTATCAATCGTTTTAGTCTGCAGAAAGCTGTTTCTGCTACTGGAATCCAGTGTAGTATATGTTGTGCTGCCATAGGTGTATTAAAGATTAAGGCAGACAATAGAGCAGATTCCAAAGCATTGTTTGGTAACCAGCTTTGACAAATGTTAGTCGGCCCAGAAAGGACTTCATTCCCTTCTTGGTAGTTGGCTTGGGTGCTTGTGAAATTGCTACCTTCCTATCGTCATGTAATGTTCTACCCTCCTTGGATACCACATATCCCAGGTACTTGACCTGTATTCTCTGTAGTTGCAATTTATGCTTGCTTAATTTATGTCCCTGTTCTGCTGAATATCTCAATAATGCTATTGTATCTTCCATACATTGCTGCTGGGTAGGGGCTGCAAGCAGAATATCATCCACATAAAGTAGAACTTGACTGGCCCTGGGTGGAGTAAACACCGGAATGTAGCTAGCCATCTCCTGTGGGAATATCGTTGTACTTTCACAGTATCCCTCGATAGCCGGGTATGGCTGTATCTGTTACCCTGAATGTAAATGCAAAGCAATACGGACTATCTGGATGTATAGGTATTGCAAAGGAAGCATAGCTTATATGTACCACGGTAAGATACTTCTGTGGCGTGTTCATAGCATTCAATATTGTGTGTGGGTCTGGCACCATCGGTACCCTAGGTATTATTACATGATTTACAGCTTGTAAATCCTGTACCATCCGCCATTCCCCCTTTGTTTTCCGATCAGAAGATACAGGGGTATTGCATGGTGAATAGCGATTACTTTGTAGATGGGGAATTCCCTCTGTGACTTTACAGATATCTTCTGGTGTCCATGGTCTATACACTAAGGGAGTTGGGTCCTGGCCTTCCTGTCCTGCATGAGGGTTTGGTACTTCAATTAATTGACAGATATCCTCACTCTGTTCTAGTGACTGTCTTCTTACTCGAGTGTCCCTAGGTATGTTACGAGTTCGGGATGTGGTTTCAATAGCTTCTGTTACATTTGGTCGTTGTGATACCTCTGTTGCCACAGGATAACGTGTGGGGACTAGCCTGCCCTCCCGCTTCATATCCTGGATGTGGTATCGGAGGTGGTAGGGGAGGGGGCTGTCGCTACTACTGTATTATGATCTTCTCTGTGTACGTATGATGCTTTCGCATTTGTAGTGTTCTGTTCCCTTCGGTTCACTACCTCAATCCACCTATGTGCTTGACGGATACCCAATTGTCGCTGTTTTGTCACCTGCACATCTTAGGGCTGCCACCTTTTCAAATGCACAATGTGGGACATTAGTGTTTGGAACGTGTAATTTGCCAGGAAAAAACATACCCACGGCCAGTACATAGGACAGGAATTCACTTTTTGCCAGGAGAGCTACCAATTCTTGTAGCATTTCAGTTGCTTATTCTGTTTATTATGATATTTTGTTGTTCCAGATACAAAATTACTGTTTTATGCTACCATTTAAAAAGATATCTGAGAAATCTTTGTCCTGAGATATCAGGACATTTGCCATTTGTTCGGTTTGTTTGCAGGACACAACTGGCCAAAGAGGACTGTCCCTCACAGGGTGGGACAGGTGGTTACCCTAGAACATCTGCATCACATTTTCAGAGATTCCAATGTTTCAGTAACAATATTTTGTTTAATATACCATCAATGTCATATTTATTACCCCATTTTGCAGAATATCTCACATTATGTGCTCTCTGCGATTGCATATACTTCACGTCACCCATCAAACGCGGATCACATGATCTGTTTGTGCACTAATCTCCCATATCCTCTACACAACTGTTACGTACCCTTCTCTCGTACCACGTGGTATCTCCTTCCCTGTATCCACTGTAGTGTCTACAATGACTACTTACTCTACTCTGTGTTCCCCTGATCTATGTCCAGATTTAACACTATTTGGATTGGTCTTCGACCTGCTATCACAACTGTTAACAGAAATACAATGTAGTCTGGTCCCTGATCTACAATAGACACAAAGAGGCAAACCCTCCTTACCTGAGCCTCCTGTTTATGACTGCACGCTTTCTTCTTGGGATCCAGTTTTCCGCTTTTCAGCCACAGATCAGACAGTGGACAGCCTCTTTACACACAACAATTCAGTCGGAGGTCTTTTCATTCAAGAAGAACCATTTAGGCAAATTCTCCTCGCAGATGTCTAACCACCCATGCACTCTGACCTGTAGCTTACCAAGGGAATTCCGGCTAAGAAGGACCACAATGTCAAATAAGTTGTTAAAACCAGACTGTAGTAATCAGTAGGCTTTTCTAAGTGACAGTCAATAACACAGGAAGCTCGGGTTCACAGCGTTTTAGTAGTGTACACAGGCAGGCAAAATAATATACAGTCCAAGTATGAGAGTTTTGTCTGACTCTATACAGTAAGCAATTTCTTTATATAGTGTTTACAATCAGCTTTTGCCCACCTTACTGACGTGGTCGGTCACAGGGCATTTCCATCACTATGGTCCGCAATAGTCTATACATACGTGGGTGCTGAGGTCGTGCTTTTAAAATGTTTTCCCATGAGAATAACACAGCCTTGCAAAGCACCTGGTCAATTACAGTGTCCTTCTGTGATTGTAGCTGTTTCAAGGACCCTGGACTGTTCCGATACAGTAGTCAGTTCATTTCTTACTACGTTCCTTTGTCTCTCTGGTAAGGAGTTGTACTCTTATCTTCGATAGTGCTCACAAGGCCATCCTCCTCAGGGGAAGGGGTGATGTTATGCATGTACATACATTTATTTTTCTGTAACCCAGCAGATAATTAATGCTGAGAGACATAAGCCTGCTGTACTGGTTACTGCCAGGGTCAGAATTCGATCACACTACAGCTTAGCTTCACCAATTACATGCATGATCATTTCTACTGCCATATTATATGGTACAATTCAATGCATTATATAGTATTTTGATTCTAAACTGGCACTTCATATGTGTTTCTATATATATTTTTCTAACAACATCCATCCGGCCGTTTGCATGTTGTTCCGTCCTTTACCTTGACCGTGTGTATTTGGCCGTCCGGCAACGCTACTCTCCACATGTGATGTCCCACCTTCCCCTTCTTTGCCTGTAGCACCCTGTTAGGACGTCCTGTTTGGTAGGCACATGTTCCGCTATATGTGTTTGACTTCTCTGCATAGCTAATCATCGATGCGGTGGTTCAACAACCCGACTTGTCCACATGTGTACAGTTATGTGCACCGTGGCGTGCAAACCTATATGGTTTGGACGGGTACATACCACATGCGGGATGTACACATTCTGTACACACATTCACATGCAGCCATTTCCATATCTGTACCTGGGGTGGGTTGGTGACATGTGGGGTACGTATTTGCCCGCGTGGCACTGCCTAACACATACTTCTTACCACATTTCAGGTATGCACATTGTGTGTAAGTGTATAGCTGCACAAGGATGCTAGCTGGTTTGGGTGCACAGGTGTACATGGGTGGGACTTACATGCTACAATGAGGCTATTGTGTATTACATCTGCATGCATGGGTTCTGCTTCTGGATATTACACTTAAACATACGCCATCCTGTGTATGCGACAGACACGTTGCTGGGTGTGGGATATGTTGCTATGCACATGTTTGCCTGTGTTTAGGGTATCTTGGTTCCTTCCTGTTGTTGTGTCGACACAGCTACCCGGCTATGTACTCTCACTACTGCTTGTGACCATTATGGTTGACACCTTTTCCAATGCCCATAGTGGGACATGTTTTGTGGAAACATCGGATTTTACAGGACAACACATACCCACGGCAAGTGGAGTTGACAGAACTTCACTTGTTTGCCATACTATACGCTTATTCTGTTAGCATTTGGGTTCCTTATTCAGTTTCTTATGCCATGTATGTGTTTCATATAAAACATATATGTTTTATGCTACTATTACAGGTATATTGCGGGAATATTTTTGGCAGGGAATCTCAGGTCATTTGCCAGTTTTTCGATTTTGCGGGACATAACTGTCCAATGAGGGACTGTCCATGGCAAATTGGGACAGCTGGTAACCCTGGTGACCATGCCCATGTCGCTACTGGGGTTGCCACCTTTTCCAGTTGCCAAGGTGGGATATTTTCGGGACTCACATCTGATTTTACAGGCCGACACATACACACGGTCACTATATAGCATAGAACTTCACTTGTTTGCCTAAATAAAAGCTTATTGTTGTGGCAGTTTGGTTGCTTATTCTGTTTCTTGTGACATTGAGATATTTCAGTTACAGAAATAACCAATTCATGCAACCATTACATTAAATACGGGATATCATTATGTCCTACAATCTTAGCACATTTGCCATTTTTAATATTTTTTATCGGGACACAACTGCCCGCAAAGTGGGACAGGTGGTAACCTTAGTCGCTACTCCTATGTCGGTGCGGCACGCTGACATGCTGTGGTACACCTTCTCTGGGTATGACCACTGACGGTGCATTGCGGGACAAACGCGGTCTTAAGCGTATCCTTTGCTCCTTGGACGGGTACACTTAGGGCTTCGTGGGTTGTATTTGCTTCTCCGTTTAGTTGGGACGGGTACTATGTTGCATACTCTACGTGCGTTTCATTCTGCACGGGCCCTGGCTGCTGCCATTACTATTATGGGCGGACCGTGGCAGTCAGCACATTAGGTTGCTCACCGCCTGCCGGCTTAGCCACGCCTCCGGACGCATCCTACTTGGGCTCGCTCACGTACACTACGCACGTGTCTGTGGTTGCGGCGCACTCTCATTACTATGCATATGGCGCTACTACGCCAGCTATTCACTGCACCGCCGGCGCAGCCCTTACGCCGGCCTTGCGCCGAGCTTCATGAATCCCGGGGTATATATTTTCTGAAGTAAAATAAGTCAGTATCTCTAATTATTGTCATCATTTATTACATCTAAACCACCACCATTTCTTCAAAATTCACCAGTTTTAAGATGGATTAATAGGGACACAGCTAAAATTTGAGCCAAACTCAGGGGCAGTCGAAAGTTATGGCCAAACGCATTTTCTACGAATGTGGGTATCAATGCAGTTTCACTGAATATGAGTTTCAAGGACAGAGTTGTTTACTATAATAGGGTTACCACCTCTTTGCGAGGGACAGTCTCACTTTTGGCAGTGGTGTCCTGTGGGGGAAAAAACTAAAAAAAAGGAAAATCTTCTGAGATTTCAGGACAAAATATATTTCCCCCAAGTTTTCTTTAATAGTTGCATAAAACGATTATTTTATATCTGAAATGCCTAAATGTTGTACGAAATAGCATAAGCACCTGAAATGCTATAAGAATAAGCTTTTATTTGGGCAAAATAATGAAGTTATGTCCTTTGCATTGGCTTTGAGTATGTTTTGTCCTGCAAAATCTCACTTTTTTTTGTAGAAAAGTCACAGTTTGGGCATTTGAAAAGGTGGCAAACCTGTAATGTTGCTCCTCATGGTCATACCTCTCAGCTCTCCCTAATTTTCAGGGACATTGCTGATTTTAACTCAGATATTATCTCTGTCCCTCTTAATCCCCCTAAAGTTGGTGATTTTTGGAAAAAGGGTAGTGAATTATGCTTAACAAATAATGACAATAATTAGAGTTATAGACTTCTTTTACTTCAGAAAATTATTAGCTATGTACTCACCATAACTTGGTATCTGTGTTGTCAATTTTCATTCTTTGCCACCAATGGCTTTGGATCGATCTGACTCAGCCTCATACGCTAGACTTTGGATCCAGCTCTTCAGCTCTTCCTTCTATCCATAATACTCAACTCCATCCCAAACACCTCAGATCGAGCTTGCCACCTAATCTCCTGTTTTATAGCAGAGACAGACCTAGACAGAAGAAAAAGCAGGGTTCAACCCCTGGAACTGAATGGTTCCAATACAGTCTGACAGATACTTCCAGAAGTGACATGGACAGGGAAAGGATTGGAAGGAAGGTGAAGAATGAAAATGGACAACATAGATACCAAGTTATGGTGAGCACATAACTAATAATTCTGATGTCCTTGTCATTCTTCTTCACCAGTGGGAAAGAGTCCCCAGCTATGTCGCCGAGGCCATCACAGAAGGATCTGCCAGAGCACTGTTGAACCAAAAGAAGTTCTGTTTCTTGAAATCATGTTCAACTTGTAATGTGTAAAAAAAAAAAAACAGTATGAGTCTTTGACCAAGTAAGTGCAGCACAAATGTCATCAATGGAAGTCCTTAACCAAAAGGTGGATGCAGTAGCCATGGACAGAGTACAATGAGCTTGAGGAGGTTGTGGTAAATTTGGTCCTTTTTGTGAATAAATCAATGAAATTTGGCCTGTAATCCATTTGGCTAGAATAACTTTAGATACTGCCTCTCCCAAGAGATTTGAGGAAAAGGATGCAAAAAGCTGATCTGACTTCCTGAACTGTTTCGTTTTATGAAGATAAAAATGTAGTTGCCTGTGTAAATCAAGGATATGAAGCATGTATTCTCCCTTATTCATAAATTTTGGAAAGAAGACTGATAATTGCATGGCCTACTTAATGTTATTTTCAGACGCCACCTTCGGAAGAAAGGAAGGTTTAGTTCACAGAGACACCCTGTCTTTATGGAAAATGATTTAAGGAGGGCCTGGAGCTCAGAAGTTATTTTAGCTGAAATAATAGCTACCAAGAAGATCATTTTCCAAGAAAGTTCATATCACAGTTGTCTGATGGTTCAATGAGCTGCTAGGTTAGACCTTGAAGGACTACAATAAGGTCCCAGGGAGGAGAAGGGTCCTTTAATGGGGATATGAGGAGAAAAATGTCCTTCATGAAGGCCTTACATAATCTAGATGAATCCAGAGAAAAATATTTTTTTCTAAAATGGAAATCTGAAATCACTGCCAATTGGAATTTAATTGTAGAGAAACTAGACCCTTCTTTAAAAAGAGTTATTAGAAAAAGAACAATGGCTGAATTTGGTGCTGAAAAAGGATCGAAATTCTGGTTAGAGGCCCAAATAGAAAATATTTTCGATTTGCTTTTGTAAACTTTCTTGGAAGAAGCTTTCTGGGCGGCCAAGATAATCCCGTAAATTGGGGAAGCAAGCCTGCACTGTCTTATTATAACTGGAAGCGGAGAAAATATATGGTTAAGCTTGAGGGCACGGAGACTGGGATGTTGAATTATCAATGGGTGAGATAGGAGATCCTGAGTGGGTTCCAGTATCCATACAGGATATCACAGGTGAGACCGCAGGAAGGAGAACCAAACCTGCCGAGGCCAGAAGGGGGCAATGTGGATGACTGAACTTTTCTGCTTTCTTGCTTTCTGTAAGAACTGTGGAATCAGAGGAAGAGAGGGTTAGGCATAAAGGAGACCCAGGGGCCAATCATGAATAAGCACATCTCTCGTTGACTCCCCTGAAGGGGGGATCAGAGAGAAGTACTTGCTGCACTTGTTGTTAAGGGGTGAGGCAAAAAGATCACAGCAAGGTTGGCCCCAGCAGCTGAGGATCATATTTGCTATCGACTGATTGGGAAACCACTCATGAAGCATGACAATGGATCTGCAAAGCCTGTCTACTAGTGCATTGTTTTTTCCCTGGTATGTGCATTGCAATGAGAAAGCGGTCTAAAGCAATCACCCATTCCCACACCCTCATGGCCTCTCTGCACAGTGGGTAAGACTGGGTTCCTCCTTGCTTGTTGATGTTCTAGCATGTTGTCTGGACTGCATCAGTCTGGTGAAAAAAACACCCTTGCAGGTCCAGCACCTTTAAACTCCTGGATTCAGATAGATGTGTACAAAGTTCTTTATAATCCACAGGTTATGTTGTAAACAAGAACGCCAATAAACGAAAAAACCCAAATTGAAATTTTATTAAGCTTGAAAACAAGCTTTTCGTCGGCGCTCTGCACCAACTTCCTCAGAAAACAAACTGCACCACACATTTGTCTCACTATAAATACATCACTACTCAACTCAGATGCGCCCCCTAGTGGCTCCCCTTTAAAAAGCACATAATTACACTTTGAAATTTTTAACTAAGAAGCGGCCAAAATATTCAACAATTTGGTATCTACTACTCATACCTGCCATCAGTGCTGGTAAACCTATAATGCTCCAAATATTGAATCTTAAAGCCACCATAATTATATATAAATACAAATGATAAAATGTGTCAATAACCACAAGAAAAATTATAATATATATTAAAAATAAGTATAAAAGTGGAAAAAAAAATCCCACAAGTGTTAATATAAACATTGGTATAAACAATAAATGGTGAACACAAATATAATGGAAAATGGTGAGACCCAAAAATATGTTCCCAGATGGCATTAAGTCACTCCAGGGGGCTTCACCTCACTAGGCTTCTCAATTTGAGGAAGCAACTGATGGAAAGCATACTGTTAAGTCCAGGTAAATGATAAGCTTCCGACTTAAGTTGCCACATCAACTCCTTACATTCTAGTCTTAAAGAATCGGGTCCCCCCATAAACTCTTGGTTTAGCTGATCGATCACTGTAAACAAAAATTTGTGGCCTGAGTTATCTAATATATGTTTGGCCAGAGCGTTGTCGACCTTCCCCTTCCTGATGGCATATAAGTGCTTGAATACCCGTTCCTGTAGTTTCCTATCAGTCTTGCCGATGTAGAAACCTGGACAGACCGAACACTGGGCTAAATATACCACCCGATTGCTGGCACAATTGAATCTTCCTTCATAGAGATACTTCTTGTCCCTGATGGAAAAAGCTGAACTTGCTTTTATGTATCTGCAGTACCTGCACATGTTACATTTGAACATCCCAGATCTGGGGGAGGCACCAACAACTTTGGACTCCAGGATGTTTTTGATGTTAAGGCCCCTACTGAAAGTAACCTTAGGGGGTGATAATAGTCCAAATGCTCCTATTGACTCGGTGGTTATTAAGCGCCAATTTTTCCTTATAATGGACACAATGTCCATTGCATCCAAGTTGAATGAAATTACAAAAGTACAATTGAAAGTATCAGACTCACTGATGAGGCGAGGTAAACCTAAAGACCCATCCTCCATATTCCCCAAAATAGAGCGGAAGTGGCCATTGGTCCTCTTCCCCTGCACTTCCAAACTCAATTCTGTGACAAAATCGGCGGGGTACCCTCTGCTTACGAACATGCCAAAGATGAACTTGCACTCCTCGTGAAATTTCTTATCTTCTGATGTCATGCGGGCTGCTCGAACAAATTGGACTTTTACAATAGCCCTCTTTTGATGTAATGGGTGTTCGCTGTCAAAATGTAAATAAGAATTCGAGAAGGTCAGCTTCCGATGTATGCTGGCCATGAAGCGATTAAGGCTCCTATCTTTCTCTAGTTCCATGTCCAAGTAGGTAATCTTGTCAATGGCAAACTCAGATGTGAATTTCAAAAATTCTGTGGAGCCGTTAAAAAATGACACCAAGTTATTAACATCATCTAGAGTACCATTGAAGATGACAAAAATGTCATCCAAGAATCTAGTGTATAATGCTACTTTCTCTTGGACCAAAGAATTAGATAAAACAAACACCCTCTCCCAGTGGGCCATGACTAAATTGGCCACACTGGCTCCACAGGGTGATCCCATAGGGACCCCAATCAATTGGTGGAACTACCGATGATTAAATGTAAAAAAGTTGCTGGTAAGAATAACCTCCAATAGTTCGCTGACCATCGTCACTTCTTCTGCAGGAGCACGGTGAAAAATCATTTCCAATTGGATCCACTCAACTGCCTCCAAATGGGGGATAGATGAATACAGGTCAACAACTTCAATGGTCAAGAGAATACAATCAGCGTTAAATGGAACAGAACCTACTTTTTCCAAAAATGCCCAAGAATCTCTCGAAATGTATTGGACTCTGTCCACATACTTCTTGAGAATCTCATCCACCACTTTGGCCGCTGCATACGTGATGCTTCCTCTGGTACTGACCAGTTGCCGCATAGGTGGATCATAGATGTTCTTGTGTATCTTGGGGTTCCCAAACAAGACTGGAATTTTAGGTGATACCACAGAAACGAAATTGTAAACATCCACATCCATAACGCCATTGATGAACATCTCCTCAAAATATGACCAGATGTGGCACAAGCTAAGATTCAATTCATTCTTAGAAACCTCCTGGTAAGTATCAGAAGATAAAATAGCCAACATCCTGTCATTGTAGTCATTCATATCCATAGCCACCAATCCCCCTCCCTTATCGGGTTGCATAAGTCTAACTGATGCAAACCTGCGTGCCTCTAACAAGGCCCTCTCCTCCTTAGTGATATTAAAAGGAGCATGGCATCTTGAATTGAGGAGGTGGCGGATGTCAAGATCACACAATTGTTCAAAAATTCCGACAGCTGGGAGTAATGGCGGATTATAAGTACTTGGTATGTGGTAAGGGTTCTTGCGTTTTTGGGAATCACTCAACAACAGTGACAGGTTCAACTTTCTCACAAAAAGTTTCAGGTCCAATATAGTCCTCCCAACACCAGCTCTACAGGAGGGTACAAAAGCTAATCCTTTAGCCAAAACATCCACCAAAGGTTGGGAAAAAACAAACTGTGAAAACTTGTAAATCTCGAAGTCTTTACCCGTGTTGTAGAGTATTTCCAAAGGTTGCGTTGGGGGTACTGAAGGAATAACTAGTCCATGGTCTCTCAGTTCCTCCTGGTTTTGTATTTGTTCCTCGTCATCCGACCCGACTGTGGCTGGGGGGATGAGGCTCGAACTTGAAAATTTTCGTCATAGTTGTCAAGAGTCGGCTCTTCCTGGCCTGCGCCCGGCCCAATACTCATAACACATTCCGTTGAAATTCTCTGGTTTGTTCACCTCAATAGGGATCCATTCTCTGGTTCACGGGGGTGCATCGGTTGGCCATTGGTCTCGGGGCCAGATAGCAACCCCATGGTGGTTCTGCTATTCCCTAGAAAATTCCCTTCAGATTTAGGGGGTTTGGGTTAGGTTACCCCCTCTTTATAGGCTTTTATGTCTCTCTGGAGTTTCTTTACTTTAGTTATAGTGGTCTTAGAAATGTGTTGGTCGATACTGGTGAAGACTCTTTCGTATTCATAACGATATCTGAAAAAAAATGGGTATCTGATTTAATTTCCTCATCTAAGTTGGAAAGTTCCATGGTTAGTTGATTAATAACTTCCTGATAGTGGGCACAGATTAAGTTGATCAATTCATTCCCATGTCTATCAAAAAGTGCCAAGAGGTCAAGGTGGAATTTCAACCCATCTTCCAAACCTGTAGGGTATTGCCACGAGCGAAGACCCTTCGGAACAATCTTCGCATGTCGGCATTCCCCAAAGTAGGATACCTCAAGTTGTAACTTCCTTAACCTCAGTAATTTTTGGTCGAAATTGTTGAGCTTAGTAGTGTAAATCGGACAATCCTTCAGTTTGAATATCAATATTACTGATGTCTTCCCCAGTAGGAAAACTGAAGGGGCGATTCAGCCAATTGTTCAAGTTTAATTCAACATAGCCCCTCCTCGGTGCCTCCATTTCACCGAGAATACCTGGAGAGGCTCCAATTTTCTCACCTGAACTTGTATGGCCTTCCAAAATGCCCTTAGGCTTACCGCTGCTATCGGTATTATGTGAAGCCTTGTTGCTGATGGTAACAACTCTCGAGTCAGTTCCGGTTCCACTAGCCGATAACAAGGCTGGAGATTCCGTTGATAATCCACTGGAGGGGCACAACGCTGGACTCAAAGAACCATTTTGTGAAAGCCCATCAATTTGTTGTGAAAGATGATCCACTTTCTCAGTTAGGAGGTTAATAAGTATAGTTAAGTCGCCTGAGTCTGAAGTGCCACTGGCTTCCTGCATGGTGGAAGACATAAACCTTCTAAAAATTCAAAAAACAAAAAACAAACTGGTGAAAAAACCACCCTTGCAGGTCCAGTGCCTTTAAACTCCTGGATTCAGATAGATGTGTACAAAGTTCTTTATAATCCACAGGTTATGTTGTAAACAAGAACGCCAATAAACGAAAAAAACCCAAATTGAAATTGTATTAAGCTTAAAAACAAGCTTTTCGTCGGCGCTCTGCACCAACTTCCTCAGAAAACAAACTGCACCACACATTTGTCTCACTATAAATACATCACTACTCAACTCAGATGCGCCCCCTAGCGGCTCCCCTTTAAAAAGCACATAATTACATTTTGAAATTTTTAACTAAGAAGCAGCCAAAATATTCAATAATTTGGTATCTACTACTCATACCTGCCATCAATGCTGGTAAATCTATAATGCTCCAAATATTGAATCTTAAAGCCACCATAATTATATATAAATACAAATGATAAAATGTGTCAATAACCACAAGAAAAATTATAATATATGTTAAAAATAAGTATAAAAGTGGAAAAAGAATTCCTGCAACAGTCACCAGAGGGAGAGTGTCTTGAAATGCTTGCAAATCTAAAGGACTGCTGTTATCTCTAGGATACTGATATGCAACTTGGTCTCTAAAGGGGACCAATCTCGAGTATTATGGATAAAAGAAGGAGCTGAAGAAATACCTCGCCCCAAAATATCACATTTGCAGGTTGGAGTGAGTTTTATGGGAAATGATAGGGGCTCATAAAGAATGGACCACTGTACCACCAGGGGCTCATAAAGAATGGACCACTGTACCACCAAGGTCCAGTGAAAAATGTGCATAAAGAATCATGATAAAGAGACCAGAAGTATGGCCACTGACGTTGACCCAAGAACTTTTAGTATTAATCTTGCTGGAGGAGACAAGTGAGAAAGTATAGACCAAACGTGAAGTCTTAAAGATGTGATGCGATGGAGAGATAAGAAAGCCACCTGAAATGTCCCTGTGAATTCCAGGGTCTGCACCGGGACTAGATTTGACTTGTCATGGTTTATTGAGATGCCTAAGGCATTGGAAACCTGAAACAAGTAGTCCCTGGCTTGTAAAAGTTGATGTTTGGATGGAGTGGTGAGAAGCCAATCATCGAGATATGGAAACACCTGAAATCACCTGGAATCCCTTGAGCCTCAAGTGAGCTTCCATGAGTGCTATACTTTTGGGAAACAACCTGAGAACTGTGGTGAGTCCAAAGGGCAGTACTCTGAATTCGTAATGTTTGGCTCCAAGCCAAAAGTGTAGATGTCTCCTGGATTGCCTGTCTATTTTTATGTGATAGTACACATCCTGGAGATCTACAGAGTACATCCAATTGTCCTTGCATAGAACAGACAGGATGGACTGGATCATGACCATACGGAACTTTGCCCTCTTTACATACTGGTTCAACTTGCTTAGATCCAAAATGGGTCTTACGTCCCTGTTTTCTTAAGCACTAAAAAGAAGCAAGAGCAAGTTCTAAGTCCAAACTGATCGGATGGGACCTCTTGGATTATTCTTTTCATAGCAGCTTTTATATTTCTTGTGCTGAATCCTTCCTCTGACTGCGTAGAGTGTCTGGAAGTTTCTTCTTCTGAGGAGGGGAAGGAAGTGAGAATGGTACGCAGTAACCTCCAGATATAATTCTTAGCACCCATGAATCATTTTTAATATCTGCCAAGGCATCTAGGTGCAAAGAAAAGTTATCCTCGACTGCCTCCAGAGTTGGACAGTTAGGCAGCACTTCAGGAGCGCTGATAGGGCCTATTGGAAAAGGAATCCCTAAAGCCCTGGTTTTCCAGACCCCTCTGCCTTTAGGATGACATCTACCATTAAAATTTTCTCCTCTGCCTCTGGAGGAATTGTCCCTGTGCGAATCCTGGAAACGTCCCTGACATTTTCAGAACCACATCTTCTTGCCACTTCATTGGTTTCTAAAGAAGGTCCATTGAGGGGTTAAAATTGAACCCTATGGCATGCAGAGTCTTTCCCTCCTGTTTGCTGCTGGTGAGCATGTACTTTACTGATGACCCAAACCAGGAAGTGCCATCAAATGGGGCATTGACAAAGGATGTCTTGATGGGCTCCACCAAATTGCATAGTCGCATCCAGGCATGTTTCCTTAAGGCTATACCTGAACTGGTCACTCATGAGGTACCAGCCGCTGCATGGGAGATCAGACTCATCAACGGATTAGAAATTGACAGTCTTTTTAAAATCCTCATCAGACATGGACTCCAAGAGAGCATCTGATAACTCCTTAGTCAAATCTTTCTGCAGTCGAGTGAAATGTGCCAAGTAGTTTAGAGACCTCAGCACAAAAGTAGTGGAAACAAACACTCACTTTCCAAACCTGTCCATCACTCTGGACTTCATGTTTGGTGGATGAACAAAAGAGCTCTGCTCAGCTATCTCCTTCTTAGTGGCTGCTGCCACCACCATAACACCAACTGGAACTCCCCTGTTCCGGAGGGTTCTATCAACAGGAGGGGCCAGAAGTTTGTCTGGATAGCTGGGAATTGGCTTGACAGTGTCCAGTTCCTTCCGAGCCCAATGAGAAACCAAGTCAATCAGTTCATCCACTGGGTAGGTCGCCCAAAATGTAAATGGTCCAGAACCGAAAGCCTCCAGAAACACTGATTCTTCAGAAGGCGATTGGAAAGACCAGCCACTCTTCTGTTTGAGGATCTCAAGGATATCTATGAAGGAGATGTCATCACGTGGTGATCTGGGAATCCATCTCCCTCATCAAAATCAGTGTCTTCTGTGAGAAACTTCATAAGGGAGTCTATGTGTCTTCTCTTACACATCCTCTTCTGAGGAACCTCCTCCATGGGATGTCTGAGAGAGGTATCAGAAAAATGAGGAAATTCCTGAAGAGGAACTGTCTGAAGACTTCCTGGAACTGGCTGTCCCTGTTGAATAGGTCTGAGGGGCTCAGAGCCTGGAACCAAAGATGGGAGATGGGCAGGATCTGAGACAAAAGAAGATGGTTCTCTGTGTAGAGAAAGACCCTTTCTACCATCTTGAAAGCCAAAGGACCAGGAGAAACTTCCACCTCCCTCCCTGCAGCCAAAGCCTCTGACGAAGGTAGGTCAGGTCCCCACCCCCAGATCCAAGCCTCAAGGGGGGAATCAGATCCAAGCTGTCCAGGGTTGAGGCTTCGACAGGAAGGGACAGATCCAACAAAACTGGGAAGGTATCAGATCAGAAATGGTCAGAGACACAATCAGAGTTGAGGAAGATATTTCCTTGGATCCGAAGCTGAAACTCTCAGGGATCTCATATCCTGGGACTCTGAAACCACTGGTCGGATTAGAGAAGGAGAGGGAATGGACTTAGTAGGTGTACCCATGGATCCAGGAGGGGATGGAGCTGGCAGGACCCTCATCTGGATCTGAGACATGAGAAATTTCCACATCATCCTATCCACATCCACCTCTGACAAATGCCTGGAAGACACTGTTGATGAGGGTCTGGAGTGTTTTTTTTTTGGAGTCTGGAAAATTTGGCCTGGTAAAGATGGAGATACTGGTGTGTATGGCTCCTGTGGGCAGAGATAGATCTCAGATCTGAGGTCTTGGGATCCGATGAATAGGTTGAAGGAAGTGGAGAAATTACTATAGGAGCTAACACTGTAGAATCTGAAAGGCACTTAGGATCCAAAGGAAGGCTCCTGGGTTTAGGATCCAAGAAAATGGGATCCAAATTTTTTTAGATCTTCTCCAGAGGTTCCAATGAAGCTCTTTGAGACTTCGGTGGGGACCTCTTGTTTGTTTCCAAAGAAACAGATTTTACTGATTTGGAGGGGGTTTGAGCCCCAGAAGAAGCAGGCAAGAGACTTCTGTTTTATCAGTTTGTTGCACCTGTTGGCTAACGCTCTGGGATTAAAAGTCAAGCATACCGAACAGGCCGTATTGAGGTGATCAGGTGCTAAGCAATAAACGCACTTCTTGTGGACATCCAAGCTTCCGAACTAGGGATCTTATGCCTACAAGAAGTGCATTTCTTAAACCCTGTCAGTTTCTCTGACATAACAGAGAACAGTAACGACAGAGTAAATCACACAAGCAAACAATCAATCAAAAAATAACAAGAAAAACAAAGAAATACCAGCAATGGTAAGATACAAATACCTAAACAGGTAAAGAGAATATACCAAAAATGGTATTTGACAGCCAACTACCAAAGTAGAAGAAAAGTATACGGCACAAGGAAAAAGAAAGGAAACACTACTTCCCAATGCCAGTGAATGTCTCAGAGGGAGGAAAATGAAGATAAAGGGGAGAGGAACTTGAAATATGAGGACTATCAAAAAGGTTTAGTCAAAAACAATCACTAAAAGTTCAAGAGCAGACCTACTTCTAACCATGATGGCAGCAACCAAGATCTGAGGTGTTTGGGATGGAGTGGAGCATTATGGGTGGGGGGAGCTCAAGAGCTGGATCTGAACTCTAGTGTATGTGGGGAAGTTGGATCCAAACCCATTGTTGAGGAAGAATGAAAAGGACAAAATTCATACTGTGTAGTAATTCACACCTCCTTATTGTCTTAATGTCTCACGTTAGTAGTACTAATATTTTTAAAAGTATCCCTGATGGCTGTTTGTCCCCAGAGTCTGTTGAAATTTGTCCCTGATTGGTTGAGAGCTATGTCATGCTAAGTCTGTTTTCACTGTGAGACTGTATTGCCTCGGTTAGCAAATGACTGTCAGTGCTTGTGGTACTAAACTTGAAATAAAAGTTTTAAATTAAATCCAAATATCTGAAATCACAGTGAAAGAAAAAAATCTACGCACTACTAGGTTTGAACAGTGTTTATGGTAACTGTGGAGAGATGGCCAAGTAGAATAACTGGGCAGGGGGCTAAGCCATTACCCTGCCTAGCGCCCCATTTGTCGATAACCTGTCTCTGGTTATACACAGTATTAGAGAAACAATATGCATACAATAGTAAAATTATTTCAAGTCAGATATACTGTTATAATTGACAAATAATGACTTACATTGATCCATGAGCAGTAAAATAGTAACAGGAAGGTAGGCATACATAATGATCAGTGAAGGCTGCATATTGTTTACTATAGGTGCATTCAGTAGAAGAAATTGTCCACAATTAGGCACATAGGGAAAGAAGACATTCTGTAAGAGGTCAAACTTCAGAGTTAACTGGATTTTCTGTGTATGTGAGCTCAGCTCCCACCCAGCTATTCTACTTGGCCATCTCTCCTCGTTACCAAAAACACTGTTCAAACCTAGCATTGTGCATATTTTTTTTTCTTCCACTGTGATTACAGATATTTGGATTTAATTTCAAACTTTTATTTCAAGTTTGGTAGCACAAGCTAATCAAGGCAATACAGTCTCGCAGTGAAAACAGACTTAGCATGACATAGCTGTCAACCAGTCGGGGCCAAATTTCAGCAGAATCGGGAACAAACAGCCATCAGAGACACTTTTAAAAATATTAGTACTATTAACTTGCACTGAGACAATAAGGAACTGTGAATTAAGCAATAACCGATGATGTGGTGTGGTATATTGAAGATTTACCCACAGTTACTGTGATTAAACAAAGGTAACCGTGGGTAAATCTTCAATATACCACAACCACAGAGTCGGTTATTGCTATTATACAATGACATTATTTAAGAAAAAATATACTTACTTTTCTTAAATAATTTCTTTGTATAATGGCGGATTGCTGTTCTTCTGCCGGTTGTGGTATGCGTATGGGACTTGCATTCCCACACATACCCAGTACATCAAGGCTTTGAAAAGGAAGCAATGGAGAAAAGAAAGTCTCTGTTGCTCCATTTTCTCTCTCTTTTTGGGGCAGTTTATACCAAGGGCGACCAGACCTTTTTCCGTTGGTATATTGTGGGATTTACAACGGACACGCTGGTTGGGCTGACCAATCGGCATGCACGTTTTAGAATATTAATAGGGAGACATTGTATAATTAAGTATATACAATATGATGCTGTCCTTTTCATTCTTCATAACATTTTAATACTACACACACTTCCCTTTAATGTACCTAAATATAAAGCTTTAGTGGTATACACAGAAGTTATATTATCCCTGAAGCATGGGATTAGAAGCAAATTACACCTGCTGAGAAGGTAAGAACGCGATACGCCATACACGGCTGTCAAACAATCGAAGAAAACTCTCAACCGATTCAAGGACAAATCCAGAAATGATCAGGAACAATCAGGAAAACTTTAAAGTATTAGTGCTATTAACTACAGACATCGACAGGATAAGAAAATATGAATTAATATGTGTTTTCTGAAATAAAAGAAGTCTTTTAACTGCTATCATTAGTTATTAAGAGCAATTCACGGTTTTGTATTAAAACATTACCCCACCAGATGCGAAGTAGCAAGGACCGCCCAAACCCCACTCAGCACTTTGCCCATGATGTTTATTTTTGAAAAGTGCTTTGTTTGAATAAACATGTGAAACCCATCCTCAGAAAGAGGAGTATGCTAAAGGTTGTAATTATTTCAATACAAAGCCTTTTCTCCCTTATTTGCTGGTACCAGGATTTCCAATTTGCAGTGATCAATAAACTACATCTTAGACTAAATAATTTGGCAGAACGTGTACTTACAAATGCTGTACCGATCCAAACAGATTTACCTATTCAAACAAATGCAGAATATGCTACTGTTATACAAAAGTATTACACTATTACAATTCTTTAAAAGGGAGGGGTGTGAACACATAGTATGCTGCACGTATAAAAACTATTACACAGAGTTAAAATTCCTATTCTGTAAAGGCGCGGGGTGCAGGTGGTGACATCTCTGAGAGGTCTTTTTTATTGCATTTAGTGTATGCATTTATTGTCCCACTGCCTTAGAATATAGCTTGTTGCTTTATCTCCAGAAAAATGTTTAAAGAAAGGTGAGGGTGTGGGGGGGGGTTTCCCCCCTGCAAAAGCAATTACTGCACAACATTATACAACAGAAAGGGGGGGGGGTCCACGGGTTTATGGGTCCGGAGTGCAAAACGGGAACTTGTGGGTACTGCGTACATACTGCCCTTCTGACCCGCTTCTTACCCTACAATGCAGTAATGTGGTTAAGACTAAGTACAAAGTGACAAAGTCAGACACCCAGGGCATGCGGTGGTTTCAACAGCTGGGTTGCCAACCGTCCAGAATTCTTCCGGACTGTCCAGAATTAAGGGACACTGTCCGGAAGAATGGAAAATGCCTGTGTTGTCCAGAAAAAATGGTGCACTGTGCACGTTTTCGTTTATTTTTAAAAAATTAAATTTTTTTTTTTAGGGGCATTCTTCTTTAAGAACACCCTTTGAGTCTGGGTGCAGATGACAAAAACAGTGTCTTTGTGACTGTTTACGTCTGTCTACTCACGGTCTTCCGCGTGCGGAATTTGAATTATAAAGAAGACGGACTGTATGCTGAAAAGCCAGAGGCAAAGCACGAGTCCGGCTGGTGTTTGCTCTGAGTTTTTTCTAATCCAACACGGTGGTACATGTAAGTTCCATTTTTTTTTTTTTCCCTCAGCTTATACTGTGTTGTATTTTAATGGGGCAGGGTGCTGCAGTCCTGAGAGTATGTCCTCCTGATGCCTAGTAGTAACTATGAACCTGTTTTCAGTTTGCCATCCATTGCCTATTGCAATATTACCGGCAGCTTACCATTTTTTAACGTAACATAGGCAATCAATTCTTCAAGGACAGCATGCATTGATTTGTAGATGAAACACTGAAATATAAAATTGTTTGCTAGCAGCAACTTTTCATTAGTTGCAGAGCTCTTTAATGCGGAATTTAGATGATGTTTTACTTCTGCACTCTGCAGAGATTGTGCATATTGACTGATATTGGTGGATTTTAATGACATAAGTATGACTGGCCATTTATGGTTGAAATGTTCTGAGTTGGGCAGTTTTGTCATTATTGGTTCATGTGTTTTGTTTCAACGCTTACTGGCAAAATGTTTACAACTATAAATTTTACACACAGTCTAACAAGTGGTGCTGTTACTGTCATCACATCATTACTGTCAAAAATAATAAGGCTTGTTGAGGGCAATGTGTTTGTGTGTGTGTCTAAAAGCTGCAAGTTGAACGTTAGCCATATGTTTTTCATTCGCTTATCAATGAGAAATCAGAAGTGTACAGAAAAGTATCTACAGTTTTTGAGAGGTAGTTGGTATATGAAAAGAGCACCTATAGCATTACTTCTGCCTGATTACTGATGAGGCTTGTTGAGCAGCAGTGTCTGTCAAAGAGCAATATGGCTATCTTATTTATGCAAAGACTTCACTGTCACATCTGATGTACCCTCTCTAAAGGGGCATGCATAGTCATCTGGGACAGTATGTATGTGGTGTTTTGTACTCAAGTACCCTATTAGAACTCTCTGGATTTTTAGTGTATATTGGTTTAAGGGAACTAACATATGGCCATTTTCATACGGTTAACATATCCAACATTTTAGAAGATTGTATTGCCACAGCCTGGCAATATATGCTATTTAAGTATATCAGTAATATGCCAGTTTTGTTTCATTAGAGATTCTACATGAGCGTACCAGTCTTAAAAGTTGTGATGGCTGCTAATTCATGTCTGCTAGCTGTTATTATGTATTAAAATTTAATACAATCAGGAAGGCAAATCAAAGAACTTTTGCTTGGCTTTAAAAATGTGTGCAAGGGACCTATGATTTGAAAAAACCCAAAGGTAAACTTAATCCCCCACTGGCCAGATGCATTTTCTTTGAACATAGGTTTCAATACTGTTTCAGTAAATGTGAGTTTTAAAGGCAAAGAAAAATTAAAGCTATGTCTGTTTATGAGAGACTGTATTGCTTGTTTAGCAAATGGCTATTAATGTTTGTGCTGTAAAATTCAAAATAAAAGTTTTACATTAAATCCAAGTATCTGTAATCATTGTAGAAGTAAAGCCGAAAACAGTATGCACAAAGAGTTTTGAACAGTATTTATGGCAACTGGATTCAGGTTCCAGTCTCTCTGGAGGCGTGGGTTCGAATCCCACCACTGCCAATTTAGGAATGTGAACTGCTGTCGTGCATTTTTAGTGGGAAGAAATAGCCAGGGAATTGTTATGGCTAGGCTTGTATAGGCCCTAGGGCTGATAGCCTAGTACCAACCTATGAACCTATGAACTGGGGAGAAATGGAGAGATTGCCAAGTAATGGGGCACCGGAATGGCTGCATGTGTGTGCGTGTATGTAGGGGGGGCACCGCATTTTGCTTTCATGTACATGTCCAGAAATTTTGCCATGAAAAGTTGGCAACCCTATAAAGGACGGTGCAGTTACAGATGTAGAAAATAAGGATAACTTTATGTAAGCTCTCTTTTACATATTGCATACTGAAAGCTGTGGTAACTCTAACATAAAAGAGCATGAAGACTGCGTTACAAACATTCACTGTGACACTGTATAATCTGCATGGTTTATCACTCAGCCCTGTCAATCATGTAGGCCCCCGCCCATTCATGCGCGAAAATCGCGGTGGGTTACTGTTCTAATACAAAGCACAGTTCACATTTTCTCAGTCACCAATTTAAAAGAGATTAACAGCGGGAGACCTTACATCTGAACCAAAATCAAGGACAGTTAAGAGATGTGACCCGTCCAGTTCAAAACAGTAACTAGTGACCTAGAATAATTATCAGATTCCCGTTTAATACAATTCAGGCTCGTGGGTCGAGCCGGGGCCACCGTTTATCGCAGCAGCATACTGAAGGCAACAGAATTAATTCCAGACGGATTACCAGGCATTTCCCATTAATGGAAAGCAAAAGACCCCCAACACCCACACAGAATACGTATTTATTAAAATAAGCAGAAATGCAATTACCCACGTAGAAGAAACCGAAGGAGGCCTAAACGGCAACGGGGGAGGGGAGGGTTTAAATGTCAAGCAGCTGGAGACCATAAAACAGTAATGATAACTTACGCTGTACCGTCCTGCATGTAGACATTTTGCGTCTGTTCCTTTAAATTCAAGCACAGATAGTAATTACGAAGAATAATTTTTGTTGTCTCTGATTGGCTGGAGGATTCCTCTCTCATCATCACTATCGCTAGGGTTAGCTATTTTTAACCCAACTGGAGAGAAGACTGTTAATTCGTAACTCTACTCTGTAGCAGCTTTCAGGGGGATTATTAAATTTGTTACAAGAATGGGTGATGTGAGTACTAACCGTTTCATGTAGTTTGATATGCTTAAAACCCGCTTTTGCTAAAGCATGCAAGTAATAGCAGTGTTTTTTTTTATTTTAAAGGCTTTGTGTAAACCTAACTGTGTTTAAAATTGTAGAGCCTGTCTAGTGTTGCTAAAAAAATGTTTGTTTTTTTATTGTATTCTCTTGTTTGTGTTTACTGCTGGAGCTATATTCATACGGTGAATGCTCACTCACTCTTATTGGGCTCTGTGTAAGTTTGTAAGAGACCTGAAACTGACTGCTTTCTCTATTCCCATTCACTCCACCCTGAAAGTAAAGGTACCCAATGACTACTAGGTAGGTATCCTGTCACTACTGGAAGATAACATGGCTCAATTCTACTATACCAGAAGTTATCCCAAGGTTGCTCTAGCCATATATTTTAAATGGCTTTTAAGGCGATTGGTTATAACCAATGGTGGTAGCCTTTTTAAATAGGGGGGGGATTACTGTCAGTATCATGATTGTTACTTGGTCTTTTTGACTTGTGGCTTAGTTTTTCTTCTCTTTAGATCTGTGAAACAAACATGTATGTGATTAGGATTTTTCAAGCTGCTCCCACCCCTTTCTTGATTATCTTATTAGGGGGGGGGGGTCGTGTGGAAAGTTCTTGGAAAGTTCTGTTAATTCTCTGGTCACTTTAGATTTGTGGGAGTCTTCTGCCACAGTGTGGTGTAGAGGATATATTGCATTTGTTTGGATCTGTTAATTGCAACAGATTCTAATTTGTGTGTCTTATCCAGGCTGTGAAGTCTTGCGGAACTACTAATTTGCATATAAATGATCTCTGTGACCCTCTATAAATACCTGCTTCTCATTTGCATATAAATGATCTCTGTGACCCTCTATAAATACCTGCTTCTCCTTGTGCATTTTCCATAACTGGGTGGAGGAGGGAGAATTTTAATGTATGGTATTATATTCTGAAATTCCTATAGTTTAGAGGTGACAGTACTTGCATTACTCCTCTGCAGCAAGTAAGAAAATGTAATTTAAGTGCCTCCCTCTGTTAGGAGGCATGAAATAGGCAAGAGAAGTTACAATAAGGTTGATATTATGGTGGTGTTTATCTTATCTAATTACAGCAGTGTCTTATTTATCAGACCTGGTGTTGCTTTGTGGGTGGTGTAATTACAGTAAATGGTAAAATACTGTACCTTGTTTTAACAAGTGCGTTGCCTAAAAGCTTGAAATGACCCCCAACAATGAGAAATAATTGGTCTGCTGATAAAAAAAAAAAAAAAAAGTTTTGAGCAAGAAACAACTTGACTGTACCAAAATGTTGGGAAGGCTACAAAAAGTCTATCTGCAAGGTATTCTCATGCAAGTCTCCAGACTCCCTAGGCCTGGAGTAGGTTGCAGCATTAGAACAAAACTGAAAAATGCATTGAGAACCACTAATTGTGGTAGCCTGTGCTTCCAGTTATTGCTAGCATGGGTCCCAAGAGAAGCTGCTCTTACTGAACAGTTTTAGCAGGAAGTTTAGAAACCCTAAAGTTCAAAGTTACAGGAATAGTCGCAATGCGCACTGCGTAGTGCAGAAGTGCACCTGGACTGTGCAACTCTACAGGAAGGCAATCTATTAAGAGACTGGCTTGACACTAAAGGACAAATAGCTGCATAATAGCAGAAATGTGGAGGTTGTAACTTAAGGTCAACTGACCCACCCCTCTTAAGTGTGCTGGTAGTGAGGTGTTTGGGTCCTGTATTAGGTTTGGGACATATTTGAGAATAAGGAGCTGAGGTTTCTTTGCGAAGTGGATCCTTGGTAAGAATTTTGAGATTGTGATAGCCTCTTCCTCCGTTATGTAAGATGGCAGGCACCAAGGATGCAAGTAAAGGCTTCTTTCTGTAAGAGAAATCATGTAGTATAGATGGAATAGGTGCATAACATTGGAGTCTTGAAGGGGGACCTGGTTTTGTGGTTGTCCCAACTTGTTGAAAGTGGATTGGATTTTTGGCAGTAGTCACACCTTAACTCTGCCTAGTTGGTTTCATATAGCTTCATTAAATTTTGTCAAATTTTTCCTGAAACACATGCTTGGCTATAATATGCTATGATTGCCCTATAACTTCTAATTTTTTTAATGAGAACAAGACTGGGGAGAGATGTGCACAGCAGTCTTGCACAGCTGTTAGGTTGAGGTCTGTTGCCTGCTTTGGTCTCCTGTTCCACCTGCATTGCCATTCAATTTTTGGAGTGGCTCTTCCTCCTCCATCCTCAATCCATTAAGTAATACAGATGGCCTTACAAATTCCACAGTCCCGTTACCTTGTGGCCTGGTTCCTTCACTTGAATGAAGGCCTACTGTGCAGGTGTGGGTTTAACTTCCTCCTCTTTTTGATTCTTTGTGGGAGAACTGACTTTGCAGGTGGGAGAATTTGGGAATTTGGCTTTCTGAACTGTGCTTGGCTTCCCCCAGCCCCAGAAACATTTTTGCCAAGTCTGCAAACATGGCTGATCTCTGTTAGCCTGTGTAAGTGCTGGGAATACATGGTGTTTTTTTCCAAAGTTTCCCAGCACTGTAATTGTGCAAGGTGGTAGCACTGGGAGGGGGGTGTAGAGGACACCTGCTGCAAAAAAAAAAACTTGCCATTTTCAAAACTCATCTTTCAGTGAATGCAGGGTTCAAAAATGATGTGATAGAAGTACAACTGCTGGTAGGTGAAAGTGTGGCCTTTCAAAATATTTAATTATGCAGAGATTATGGGTAAACTGACAATGCTCCCAATTTGATATGGTGTTGGTCTCTGTAGTAGGATGTTGAAGGGAAAGTACCTTTCTAGTGAGGCTGCTTACCTTGAAAGGTGTTTGCTCAGGGAAACTAAACATCCTACAGCAAATTTCTCGGACAGCCAGGAACCTTCTATAGAATTTTCTTAACCTTGCTTTCTGCTCTCAGGGATCCAATGTATATTGCTCACTTGGCCGTCCTAGTTTTGTAGCTTTCTTTGGGAGTATTGTAACAATTTTATGTAAGCAATGTACATTGTGTAAGTGTCATTATTCACTAAAGTGCTAATGCAGCTATAAATTGAGGCATTAAAACAAATTGGCCTGTAGGACTAGCCTGAAGCCATAGGAACCCCATTGAAAAGGTCTGTGGTGTGCTTAAACTGGGGCAGAGCCCTCCCAGTAGTCTGCATTTTGGTCAGTACCAGATTTTTCTTGCAATGCTGTCAAGGTGTGACAGTAACTCTTGGAAATGTGCAAGTGTTTGCTTGCACTGTTTTATCTTGGATGAATATTGTCTGTATTTTTCTGGATTTGGAGTTTTCTGCTTATAAAGGATTTGCCACCTACCAAGTGTCGATTTTTGTCTTGAAACAGCTGCCTTTTATTTTTCATTGAATTTAAATGTGCAAGTGGATTAGACATGATAGCAGCAGTTCTTTAATTTCTCCTGAGCAAGTAAGCTACTATTGTTAGCAGGATCTGAAATGAGGAGTTCTCCAAAATGTTTGGATAATGGATCATTTAACTACAAACTCTTATAGCAGTTTGCTAGCCTGCCATGGTAGCATTTACCTCACTTCTGTGTGCCTCTTTGTGGTTTTCTGGCAAATCACTAAATACCGAAATTGCTGAAATGAATTATTTCAGACTCTGACTTAATCCTTCAGAAAATGCATACCATAGAGGGATATGTCCTTACATCTCCCTATTGGGCTTTGTCCAGGTTTTTCATTAAGATATTGAGGTGTACAATGGTGTGGTGTATAATCTGCTGTGGGACACCTACTGTTGGGACCATTTGGGTATCTACTCCACACTATCATAGCATTTGTATACTGGGAAAGTCTTTACTTGGAACGAGCCAGTTTTCAGTGGAGGCCTGGGAAGAAATGCTCCAGATGCACATATTTGTAATGTAGGAGGAAACTTGTATGATTGCAGGCAGGACATGCAGACTCCACATAGTTTCTTGCCTGGGGTGCCTTCTTGCCTGGGGTGCCTTCTATCTCTTGCTGTGAGGTGACTGTACAAACCCCTGTGCCATCCAGTCCACATCTTTGTATCTTGTGGAAGCTGTCTGTTATGCAAGATTAACTGCTTGATGTAGCACTTTTCAACAATCTAGTTTTCTTGCATCTATTTCAACTGGTATTGGGTGAGAAACTTGTCATTGCTTTGGGGTTGTTTCTAGTGCATCTCTGCCACCTATATCCACCCATAGCCACATGGTGTTGGGCTGTGTTGCTTGCACAATGTCTTAACCACGTTGTCTGAGGGGTGTATATAAGGCACAGTTATATTGCAGCAATATGTGCCAACTGTTTCCAGTTTTACAGAACCTTCATTTCTGTTGGTTTCCCCCACTTTTCTACTGACTTTGTAAGCCAGAACATATAGCTGATTATCTTGAGCTGCCATTGTTGGCCTTTCATCTCTTTATTGAGACTTGCCTCATAATTAGAATCCCATGTTTTCCAAGATTCTGCAGGAAAGAGTACCCTTGCCACACTTTGAGCTCTTGGATTTTCTTTCTTTCATTTTTGCACTCTTCAGTTGCTGCCTAATTTCCTGGTTTAATTTCTGTTCTAATTCCATTCTAAAATGCTCCTGCTAGTTTAAACAAAGGTATCCTCTTGGACTTGGTGCTGTAGAACGTTCACTGTGATTGCAGAACATTCACTGTGATTGCAGAAAACAGTCCTGAGGAACCTGTCTCTGTATAGAGCATGTTGGTATGAACTTGTGTTTTTATATGTATCATTTCTAATAAACACTAAAGTCCTTCTGTAGTTTGGACTGTGTTCTTTTGCCAAAGACAAAATTAATTGCATGAATTTTTATCCCTGGGATTATTCTGGTTCCGCTGCAAGTGGTTTGTTTGCCACTGTAGTATTTAGTATGGATTACAATAGATACAGGTGTAATCTTCAGTGCCCTGTAGTCTGCGCAGAGGACTTGTAATACACCTGTGCAGGATATTGCATTATATACAGGATATTGCAGGGGAGTGTCTCTAGTCTTGGTATGTCATGTGATCTTCCTTCAGTGCCCTGCACTCTGTGCAGAGGACTTCCTGATAATACACCTGTGCAGGATATTCCATTATCAATGTGAAATTCAGAAGGTGAGTTACTGTGGAAGATCTGTTATGTTGCTTGGAGTACCACACTAGGGTAGTCCTGAAGTCTTTGGCATATAGCGAGGCAAACATTGTCGGATGTTCCATGGAAATCTGTGCCAAAAATATTAAATCTGGTGGTGTTTATTCAGTAGAGATCAAGGGTATTAAACACTGCTCATGGGTAGACCAGAAAATGCTTGTATACCTGGGTAAAGTTGGGTGGTATTAGGAAGATGTGTATGCAGAGCAAGTGAAAATGGACTTGCTGAAAGGTGTAACTGACGGAATAAAACAAGGAATCCGCAATGTCAGTCACCTTGACTCCTTTGGGGCAGATTATACATGTTTCAGATGGTGCCCACTGCCAGTGGATAATGGCTCACTAATTCCCTTGAGTGATGGAGGCTTGTAATAGTAGCCATAGATTGCAAAGGTAGTGAAACTGTATTTTGCTAATGGTATTGGCCTGTCTTTGTGGTGCTCAGGGGACTGATCTTGTTGCAGCAAGGGGATTTGTAATGTGTGGCCTACTCGCCTCTCGTTGCATCAAGGGGATTTGTAATGTGTGGCCTACTCGCCTCTCAGGGTTGGGGGAAGTGTGCACTGACCCTGTGCTCATACAAGCTTGAAGGGAAGTCCCTTAAGTATGTACTTTGACAGCCTATTGCACGTCTCTCCCTGGTGCTGTTGTGTGTGTGTGTGGGGTCAAC
This sequence comes from Protopterus annectens, assembly GCF_019279795.1. Lineage (NCBI taxonomy): Eukaryota > Metazoa > Chordata > Ceratodontiformes > Protopteridae > Protopterus > Protopterus annectens. The sequence continues at coordinate 807,702,662 of NC_056725.1, read as the reverse complement.
ACCCAGTTCAGATACAGGAGATTCTAATGCCATTCATCACTCGTGGTGCTTGGCAAGGATAGAAATATTTTAGGGAGTGATGTCCAGTCCCTGAATGGAATGAAATCAGTGTCTTACCCAGAAAGCTTGTGTATAGTGTGGTGTAATGGCTCTGAAAGAATATAGGTGTAGCTTTTGTTCTGGCCTCCTGATCTCTCAATCCTGTGCACAAGATATTGCACTAAAGGTCAGATTTACTGACTCTTCCAGTGCAAGACAGTTTTACATAAAGATGGGGTGTAGTTGAGCTCCATTGTGTGTGGTAAACTGGCAAATCTCTTGGGGGGGGGGGGGGGGACTAGAATAAAATGCTTGAAGCTACCATGAATAGAGAAGATTGTACTAATTTGCTTCCTGCCAAGCATAAGTCAGTTTCCTAGAGAAAAGGCATTCTCAAAGTCTTGCAAATTCTAATTCAGAAATTGCATTGGCAGGTTGCATGTCAGACCAACTGCAGTCATAATGAATCATTAAGTGCATGTACCATTGTGACTACTAGCCACTGCAGACTAGTCTTGCAGTTAGCAATGTACTACTTGCTAGCAACTCGTGGTTTGAGGGCTGCTTGGCCATTTATTTAACAAAATGCTAGTTACTGCATAGTGGGAGTGCTGCTTAAACTCCTAAAGAGAGAAGGTTAGTCAGGATTGAACTTCATGAAACCACTTTAAGTGCAGTGAACCCTTCAGACTGGTATTGTGAAGAGACTCTACTATGAGATGCATAATTGTCTCAATGTTGCTTTTTTATGGGGGTAACAGGTTTGCAGCCTGAGATGGCAGTTGTACAACTGTAGTGTTGTAACCATGAAAGTGGTTACTTTCTGTATATTTTAGTTTGTACTAAAGTACAAATACAGTATACACACTGCTCCAGTGGCCTACTAGAAAATGAGCAGTCAACTTGTCTAGCTGTATGCTTTCACAACACTATAAGCAAGGAGTCTAGCTTTATACTTTCATGATACTATAAGCAAGGAAGCCTGACCTTTTGAGGCTGAATCCTAGGAGCCTGGCCTTCTATAGTAATTTGTACTGCTATAAGGGTGGGTAAGTGGATCCTTTCATTGCAGGAACAAGGCAGGAGGAGTCTACTGCACTCTGTAAATATGGAGTGCAAGCTGTTGTATAGGTAGAATTTGCAGGAGGAGTCTACTGCACTCTGTAAATATGGAGTGCAAGCTGTTGTATAGGTAGAATTAAGGGAGACTCCTCTTTATAGGAGTAAAAGGCTGAACTAAAGAATAGAGCTGATTCACCTGAAAAGGTGAGAGGAGTGAAGGTGTATATATCTAATTTTGCCACCATGAACTGTGTGCAGATACCTGGGGCAGTGGTATGCAAAGCTTGCCAAAGCCAACTTTGGCTGTATCTGGTCAAATCTGGTTTTGACTCCATAATCTTGACATGACAGATTACTCTTTGCTTTTGCTTGAACTTTACACATCTTTGTAGAGTGCAGTTTCTAAAATACAGTGGTGGCCATTCTGGCCTCTACATTGGTTTAAATAGGGAAACACCCTGGCTTAAATTTGTATTTGTTTGCAGCAAACTTTCAAGCATGAATAATGCAGCCCTATGTACAGTCTCTGCTTCATATGCAGATGTGAAACCTATCTGAAGGGGTTGGTGGTATTTCGGGTGAAGAGTGGTAACTACTCAAAAGGGCAACTAAGTCCTATAGGAAACAATTTTCCAAGAGGATGTTGCTGTCCTAGTGGGACAAGGCAAGAAAAAATTGCTGGCACTCCATTCTTGGAGTAATGTTACCTCCTACTGTTCTCTGTGGTAGCCTATGATCTATTCAACTGTTAGGTTTATTGAGCTTCATAAAAATTCAGTGCTCAGCTTACTCACTCTCTGATGCTGCAGAGAAGCCGTAACTTTTTTTTTTTTCTTTCAATCTGCAGGAGCTGCTGATAATGAAAAACATGAACCTGAAACAAGGGGATAAAATCAAAATCAAAGGAGTTGTCAAGCCAGATGCTAAAGGGTAAAACTGTTATGATTTATATTTTTAAGGGCTGCACTATAGTTGCCTCAAATTTTCTGAAGCTTAGTTAATGGGTAAGCAAATGATTACCAGACTTCTACTTTTGAAATGGTGTACTCTATTGGCTTGTATAACTTGTGACTAATGATGCAAGATTTGGCACCATTATTGCTCTGACAAGGGTTTCATCAGCTCTCAAGACCTGGAAGTGAGCTTTGGAAAACTGTTGGCTTCCTTACCCTGTAACACCCCCTCCCAGTTTCACCTCCTAACTGCTTCAGTGGTGCTCTATCATCTAACTTGTCTAATTGGGTGCAGTCCCTTTGGACTGCAGTGGTTGCAGTTTGGTAGGAGAGGTGGCCTGCTTTCAGCGAAGGCTTGAATTTTTGGGTAGTTGGTCTCTTGGTGTCTCACAGCTGGAGTTCACCTAATAAAAGGACAGTGCATCTGAAAAACGCGTCCATCTGCCTTTTGGTACAATGGGAGTGAAGGCTTTAAGATTGGATTAAGGCGTTAATGGCCTGTGAACCCATTTGTCCTATGGGCATTTGTTTGTCAAGGGACACCGCCCATTAGAAATGTTAGAGACCCCAAACTCATTACCACAACTAACAGAACATGCGACCGGCTCATAACCCAGTGACTGCCCATGCTGTGTAATAGACTTCGCATACATGTCAAGTGGAGCACCTTGCTGACCCTCTTCAAGGGAAATCTTGAGTGAATGGGAAACTAAATTCACCCTGGGGATAACTCCCGTCTACTCAGAGGCACTGGGAACTAAGGTCTGGTAGCACTATGCTAGGGTAATCCTATGGCTAGGCTTGTAAAGACTCCAGAACCATTCACCTAGTACACACCTATGAACTTGGAAAACTGGATCATATAGTATGTAAATGTACCAATAAATAAAGGGAAGGACCTCTGGAAGGAGGACTTCAAGTAGTTGTCACCCCTAATCCTTCTGGGAGTTAACTGCAGAAGTTAAATCCCAGAGTCTGATTCTGGACGTGCACTTGGGTGTATAGTATATCCCTCCATAAACAGGATAAAACCTGCAGGGAGTCTCACAAGGGATAATTGGCTAAGCTTAAAATGGCTCGCAAGGGCAGTTTGCTTAGTACTAATCTATGAACCTATGAATCTATGAACCACAAGGCAGTCTTTGCAGGGGAGGTATGGAGGAACATACCTTAAGCAACTAGCTGAGATGGGTAGGGAATGAGCATCCTGATCTGGTGCTAACCTGACATCTAATTCACTTAGAAAAGTCTCTGTAGTACTGCCCCCTGAACAGCAGGGGGCTATTGTGCAGTAGTGAACATTGAAAGGGGTGGAGTGAGCTCTTTCAGCTTTGCCATCTAAAAGTTAAATGGCTCATCTTTGCTTACAAACCTTATTGGTGATGACGGCCCTGCGTTGATGTGCATCAGGGTTCCAGGCAGGAGAAGCAAAACTTGACATTGCTTTATCACTAGCATAGACCTGTCTAAGACTTTAAGTTTAGCCTGGTCTACAAATTTTTCATCCTTTGCTTTTCTGATGTGATATGTTGACCTTGCAGAAGTTTCCATCTTGGAAAGTATTTTGCAGCCAGCATTTGCTTCAGTTTTCTGTAGCATAAAATGCGAGCTCCTGGGATAGCTTTAATGACACTTTTGCCATTGTGTAAACATTTTCTCCCAAACAGTTTTGCTCTTTCCACATTGTCATGTGGAATTCAATTTTTTAGTCTGTGGCAAACATACCAGCATAAGCATTTGATTCCAGCTTTGCAAACAGCCCTGTATGCCAGTCATATGGTGCAAAACTGAGCTCTGAAATGTTTACCTCTAATCATGAGCACATGGAGTAATATCCTCTCCAGACAGGAAAGGCACCTCTATTGGGGTACTTAAGCCTGGTGATGCCCAACATCCTAGCTGACAGGTTCAGCACAAACTCCCCCCCCCCCTTCCCCACCAAAAGGGCAAATATCTATCCCAGCTGAGTGCTGCCCCCCTGACATCTCAGATGCTCAGGTAAGAGCTGCCCTCTGCAAAGCAAAAAACACAGCATCAATGGGACCAGACGGTGTCCTGGGCTGCGTCCTACATGAACTCCAAGAAGAGCTAAACCCAAACATAAAACTACTGTTCAATCTCAGCCTTACTACAGGATATGTGCCCAAGAGTGGCGCACAGCAACAGTGGTCCCTCTCCATAAAGGTGGTGCCTCAACAGATCCTGGAAACTATCGCCCCATAAGCCTGACTAGCTTTGTCTGCAAAGCTATGGAAAGGATCATTGTGGACCTAATAAAGATATTGGGGACCTACAGACACTGGATCCTACCCAGTTCGGCTTTAAGGGCAGATCCTGCCTCTTAAACCTGGTTGATTTCTTTGAAACAGTCACCAAGGCCATTGACGAGGGGAAGGTGGTCCACAAGCCTACCTGGACCTCACAAAAGCCTTCGATACAATACCCCACACGGGCATTATAAATAAGCTCACCAGCTTAAATATAACCCCCAATGTCACTAGATGGATTGCAAACTGGCTTGAGGACAGAACCCACATGGTTAGAATTGCTGGAGTTACAAGTGGTGCCCCACAAGGCTCAGTCCTGGGACCTCTCTTGTTCGGTATATATTTCTCGGAGGTACAGGCCAACACGGAAGGACTGTGGCTGACCAAGTTTGCAGATGACTGCAAACTGGGTGCCATAATCGACTCCAGCCGACACAAGCATCCTCCATAGGGGCCTCATAGAAACGGACAACTGGTGCCAGAGCCATGGCCTCATGCTAAATGCCAAAAAGGTGTATAGTCATCCCCTTTGGCAAAAACAGTGCCCACAAATTACCACATGGGTGGTAATCCATTAAGTACAGTAGAAGTAATTAGGGACTTGGGGACCCAAGTTGATGGCAATCTCTCATTTGACAACCACATAGCCAAAGTGGTTATAAAACATTTATATAACCCACCTAATCATGAAGGGATTCACATCTAGATCAGGGGAGGTCATCGTGCCTCTTTACTCATCCCTTATCAGGCCCATAATTGAGTACAATGCCCCTTTCTGGATGTACCTTAGACACCTGCAGCAACTGGAAAGACCCCAAAAGTACCTCACCAAGAGGATCAGAGGGCTCAAACAGATGCCATATGCTGCCCGGTTAAAGAAACTCCAGCTCTACTCAGTGGCATACCGCCTGTTCAGAGGCGATCTGTGCCTGACATATAAAGCCATGTCCAACCTGGAATTAATGGACATGCTGCACCTCAGAAAATCCAAATCCCATAGAGCTACACGCTCGAGACTTGAACCTCAGCACTAAAATAGACATGTTGGAGGGACAGATTCATAACCCAGATGCTCCCTTCACTCCCAGGCCAGGTTAGGCAGAGTCCCTCATTTCCTCTCCCACGAGGAATCTTGAGTGGATGGGAGATTGTAGGTTTACCCTGGGTATCACTTGTATCACTTCTGTCACTGTTTGACAGAGGCACAGTATACTAACCTCGAAAGAACATAGCAAAATTAACACATTCTGGCTAGGCTTATAAATTCCCTAGGGCAGATAGCCTAGTATGAACCTAAACAATATACAGCTAGGCACTGCCACCTTCTGGGGCACTTCATCCCAATACCCAAGGTGAAGAAATAACTGAACAGGTCAGATAAAGGCAGGAACACTAAACATGCATATGGGTGCAAATGAAAGCACTTGCTATAATTCTGTGAAGTCACTTCTTTTTGAGATGTACCCTGGATTCCTGGAATAGGCCATCATGCTAGTCACTTGCATACAAGCTCTTTGTGTTTTTTTTTTTTTTTTTTTTTTTTTTTTTCTGTTCCTTGTCTGGCAAATCATCATTGAAGAGTTCACTAAATGTTAATATCCTTAAAATGCATGCTTTCTGTTCCAGCAAATCCTACAAAGGTTAAAATCATTAAGACTTAAGCCTTTGTCCAGATTTCTTGTACTTGGTGTGGTGGTACACATGGACCTTTAGCTATTGTTCATTGGGTGCCTTGGACCTTGTCTGGCTAAACCAAAGATGTGCTGCTGAATAAAAAGTCTTGTGCATGTTGGTGTGATTTCTGTGGTTTAGTAGACTAGCTGCTTTGTTGCCTTTGTGTCTGGCATCAATGTCCTTTTGTGTGTTGAAGCTGTGGTCAACTGGCTGCTGGAGTAAATGCAACCCTTGCTGGATACTAGCATGATTTTCCTGAAAAGTGTGTGTCTCTGTGGATCTCTGGCGTGTGTGGCTTCCTAATTGAAACTTCATTTATGATTCTGTAGTTTGGCTGGAAGAGGAAAGCTAATGTATAGCTGGCTGTTGCCAGCTAATTTCTCACATGGTGAGAAAACCAGTCAGCTGACGGGGAAGCAGTCAGTTTCACTGTTATCTGAACTCCTGAGGTATCTTTGCATTGAATGACTGTGCAGTTTTTCCCAGTTACACCCCCCCCCCCCCCCAGTGATGGGATTTTTAGGTGGCTACTTAGCTGGTTAAAACTTAGCCAAGGGACCCATTGCCATGCTGTCGAAGATGGTAGGTGGCCCTTGTACCAAGGATATAATGTAAGCAAGGTACTTGGGCTTTTTCCCCTGAAGTCTTGATATTGGGCCACACCTGCCAGCAGTGGTTCTTTCAGTCATTTATGTCCTATGATGCCCTGTTGCAGACATTTTATCACACACATGCAGAGATAATGATTTCTCCTGTGGGATGTCATTGCTACATACCTGCCACTTCTCTCCAGTTGGCCCCAAGAATATTTCCAGCCCAGATTGTACTTTGACACACAGATCAGCTGAAGCTTATTTCCTTGCACACATTGTGGGGGTCTGGCCACTCAAACCTGTGAACCACAGCAGTACACTGAGGTTTTCCTTAATGTCACTTCAAGCCACTTGAAACTTAATTGACATCCTTTTTTATAAGGGGTGTTTCCAGTAGCTATTTGAGCAGGACAAAGTTTTCATGGTGTTGAAGTTTCATTCGTTCTCTGCAAGATAACTGCCAGTCTTTATCTTCTAGATGGTTGTGATCCAACTCTGACAAGTGACTTGAGGTGTGGCCCTTGTCAGTGATTCATTTGTGTGTTTGGGGCGATACCCTCTTTCCCACTCAGCCAGATTGTGAAACTTTCCAGGCCCTGTTAGTGTTCAATCAAGACCCAGAACAAATAGAAGTTGCATATTTCCATGTAATTACAATTGGGACTGTGAAATACAGAAAGCCGAGCTGGTTACTGTGCCTTGATGCACTTGAAAATCATGAAATATGCAACTGTATATTACACGACAGCATAGCTGTCCTCATGTATGCAATTCAACAGATGGTACATGTACATTTGCTTTTTACTGGTTGCTGGTGTTCTAACATGAGGCACTAAGGGAAGCTTTGAGGTCCTGAAGAACTTCAGATGTTCTGTACTCTATGAATAGCATGTACATCGGTGGTCAGTCTGACCATGGACCAAACCAGTGGCTTCCAGTTGGCACCTATAAAATTTTTATATAGGACCTAGGCTAATTACCATGCATCCCAAATCTGACAGTTCCGATACCATTTATGTAAGCATGGGCCTGGGAGATCCATTTACAGGTCTAACAGGTAATCTTGGTACTGTTTGTGGATATGTAGGAGGCCCATCAGAGTAGGGTTTGACTGCCCTGTATGCCAGGCATAGAGCTCCCCTCAAAAGCCTGTAGGAGACCGAATACATAGGTTGGTACTAGGCTATCTGCCAATTCCCTGGCTATTTCTTCACACGCTATTTACTTCCCTGGACCCTTGTCTAGCAGGGCGACTGACGTGATCCCCAGGGTGAATTTCCTTTCTCCCATCCAATCGTCAAGGTTCCTTTTGAAGAGGACCAATGAGGCACTCTGCTCGACATGTATGGGCAATCTATTCGAGTCTGGAGTCTCTGGGTCAGGAACCTATCCCTCCAGCATGTTTTGTTTATTGTGATGACTAGGTTTAGATCCCTGGAGCGTGTGGCTCTGAGGGATTGGGATTTTCTTTAAGTGTAGCATGTCCAACAGCTCTGGGTTTGACATGGCCTTGTACGTTAAGCAAAGATTGCCTCCTGAGTAGACAATGTGCGACCAGAGTATAGCTGGACTTTTTAAGGCAGTCAGCATAGGGCATCTGCTTTAGGCGTGTGATTCTTTAGTGAGGTATTTCTGTGGCCTTTCCAGTTGTTGCAGATGTCTTGAGAGGTACATACCAAATGGGGCATTGTATTCTATAATGGGTCTGAGGGATGAGTACAGTGGGACAATGACCTTTTTTCAGATGAAAAGCCCTTGGTGATGAGGTGTGCCACAGGATTTCCTGAACTGTTGTGGCGATGTGGTTATCGAAGGTGAGACCACTGTCCACCTGTGTCCCTAAGTCTCTTATCAAACTTTCGGTGTTTAGTGTACTGCCACCTATATAGTAATTCACAGATGTTTTTCCTAAAGGGGATAACTATACATTTCTTGGCGTTGAGCTTGAGCCCATGACTGTGGCACCAAGCATCTGTTTCTGTAAGGCCCTTTTGTAGAGTATCCACATTTGGGGATTCAATAATGGCTCCCAGTTTGCAGTCATCTGCGAACTTTGTTATCCAGAGTCCTGTAGTGCTGGCCTGTACTTCAGAGAAGTAGATGCCAAACAAGAGCTGTCCCAGGACTGAACCCTGAGGTACTCCACGTCTGGAGCTGGATTTGGAGTCTGCTACTTTTACAATGTAGGTTCTATCAGTAAGCCAGTTAGCAACCCATTGGGTGATGTAGGGATTAATGCCCAGCTTAGTAAGTATCTATGATTCCAGAGTGGGGAATGGTGTCGAAGGCCTTGGCAAGGTCTAGATGGGCTGTGTGGACCACCTTACCCTTGCCCATGGCTCTGGAGACTGTTTCGAAGAAGTCAATCAAGTTCAGGAGACAAGGTTTGAAGGTTGCCAATGTCTTTGTTTATAAATTCCATGATACGCTCCATGGCCTTGCAGATGAGGCTAGTCAGACTGATGGGACGGTAGTTTCTGGGATCAAAGGTGGATCCCCCCCCCCCCTTGTGGAGTGGGCTAACTAGCTGTGTGCCACTCAGTGGGCACAACCTGAGGTGAGGCTATGATAAAACATGACATGGGTGAGGTGCCAGTTCATATTTTAGTTCATGTAGTACACTGCCCGGGATATCATCTGGTCCCATGGATGCTGTATTCTTAGCTTTGGAGAGTGCGTTTACCTGTTTTGGCCATTATTACTGGAATTTGGCAATCTTCCGGTATTGAGATGGGCTGTTTAGGGGGGTGAGAGGGGTGAAGTTGGCACTGAATTGATCTGCCAGGATATTGGCAATATCCTTGGGATCAGTATATTTAATGCCATTTGGCTTGGAGCAGATCTGAGCATTGCCATTTAGATTCTTGACAGTTATAGAATGCCTCGTCTTTGGAATCTTTGGCAACTTTATTTTCGTAACTAGCTTTGGAGGATTTTGAGGGATCTCAGTTTCTTACTGAGGCTGGTAAAGTTTTTTGTATCCTGGGATTTTCCTCTTTTCTGCAACAGTTTCTTTTGTTAAGTTGTTTATGGCAGGGGACCACCAGATTGGCTTCTTTTTTTGGATGAGAGCATCTTGGCTCTATTTGGGATATTTATGCATGAGTGGATGTGCTTGTACAGTGCCTTAGTGTAGGATTCGGCAGTTGAACTTTCAGCTCCCGTCTGCATGGGTGTCGTGAAGTTTGTCACTTCTGACTTGGCTCTGGAGAAGTTTTTTATGGAAGTTTCCTTACTGGGGGGGTGGGATGTGGATGTTAAGGGTGATTAGCTTATGGTCAGATGTGACTAACAAGGGGGTTACCATAGTTGTGGAGCATCTATTTCCCATGTTGGTAATGACCAGGTCTAGGATATTGGAGCCCCTGGTGGGACTAGGGATTAGTTGATCCAGGGAGTTTAAATTTATGAATTCCAAAAACTGTTGGGCAAAGGTGTTGGTACATGAGTAGCTTTCCCAGTTAATGGCAGGGTAGTTGAAATCACCCAGTATTAGGGTGTTTGGTTCCATCTTAATATTTTCCAGTATGTTTAGAAAGGTAGTGAGAATCTTGGGGTATGGTGGGGGATCTGTAGCGAGCTACAATTTGGATTGCAGTCGTGTTGCACCTGGAGAATTTCAGACTCATTGTGTTGGGCAACTAGCCTGGTGGTGTGAATATTGACACTCCTCCACCTTTAGTGTTTCAGTCCTGCTTTAGTGGCCGAAGTGTGGTAAGAGTTGTAGCCTGGTATTGCAGGGGTGCTCTCTGGAGCCTTGAACCAACCGGGTCTCTGTTACTGCACAGATATCCATGTTCTCCATTTTTAGGAGTGCCTCGAGTGCATTTTTGAGGTTTAGACTGCTAGCATCGAGTAGCATTACCTTCAGATTTTGCATGCTTGTACCTGTTATGGCGGTGGTTTTGTTCTTTGAACTTTGCCTAAAAAAGGCACTATAGGGGTGGCAAGAGCCTTGGCCAGTAACCTGAATCCCAGAGGCGACAGGTGCAGACCATCTCTGGCAAAGCATCGTGGTCTGTCATTGTCGTCCCAGGCAGACTGATACTGGATCCCCTTTGAACACCAGAAGCTTAGCCAATTGTTTAAGTCTATCATTTTGTCCTTATTGTGGTATCCTTCTGGGCGAAGGCAGGATGCTACTCTGGGTAGGGTCATACCTGCCTGGGCCACATGATCAGAGAGCTCATGTAGTCCAGGGAGGTACGTTTCAAGTCATTCACTCCAACATGGACAATGACAGAGTCCTGTTTGTACTTGTTGTGGAGTGACTTGAGTGCATGCATTATGTGGCAGATCCTGGCACCAGACAGGCAGCTGACTGTAATTTCTCCTTGTTCAACCTGGTGAGAGGGACATCAGTGTGCTGGACTATAGTCACCTATGACTTAAGTGTTGGGTACATTGTCTTGCCTTGGGGCTGTTGCTGGGTGGCACAGGTGTTTTGAACTATGACACTATAGTTGTGATTGGTCTTTGCATTTCAGCTTAAGAGGTTCTTGTTGCTTGGGCAGGTTACAGTTAAGGGCCTCTGCATATGTGGATTTAGTGTTGCTATATGTGGGTGTTGGTGGTGTGGGTTTAGAAGGGCTATGTGTTGCTTGAGGTGTAGTGTGGGTGTTAACCTTCTCTTGACTGTCTAGCACAATCTTGGGTGGAGAGCTTTGCTTCCATTTTGGCTATGTAAGTGCATCTCACAGGTTGTAGTGTTGGGTGGTAGGAGGAGAGGGTTGTCTGTGTACATGAGGCAATTGCTGCATTGCCTCAGTATGCCCAGATTCACCAGGTGGACAGGAGAAATAACCAGAAGCTGACCCTTGGACATGTCTATATTTAAGTACAGGAGCTGTCTTCCCTTACCTTAGCAAGGTACTTTGCAATTGTAGGCTGTTTAGTGCCTACTATTAATTTCTCCTTCAGGAGAGTTGAGTGCTTGTATCTGTTTAAGGCTTCCTAGTGCTTTCCAGCAGGTATTGGTATTAGAAAGGGCTAGTCAAAGGGATGCTTAAAAGTAAGATGAAGAAAAAAATGCACACTGCAGTGTGCACTAGAGAAGGTAGACGTGAAAGTAGGTAACTTGAGGGATAGGGTCTTGAGGCAGTCTGCATAGGACATATTACTTGCACCCTGTATTTTGGTGAGGGACCTCTGGATGTTCAGTTGTGTATGCCTGATTAGGTGCATTGTACTCGATGGGTCTGAATGCTGAATACAGTTCCTCACCACTGTAGACTGTGATAAAAGGCTAGATTACAATCCATGTCTCTGGTTACCAGGGATGGATCACTTGATACGGTTATGCATTTCTTGGCATTTAGTTTTAGTTCATGGCTCTTGACACTAGTTGCCAGCCCCTTCTGAAAAACATTCTGCATCAGTGTGAGATTCAATGACTGCTCCTAATTTGCAATCTTATGCAAATTTGGACAGACCCCTGATGGTGGCCCTTACTTCTGAGAAGTAAATGCCAAGGAGCAGTCCCAAGGACTGGTCCCTGAGAATCTATTGAGTCCAGTGTCTAGAGGCTTAATATTTCTATTTTATCATTTCCATGGCTTTACATACAAGACTAGTGAGACTTGTGGGTCTGTAGTTTCCAGCATCTGTAGATGGCCCACCTTTGTGCAAAGGTATGACTGTTGTCTTTCTCTAGTCATGAGACGCAGCCTGTTTGGAGGCTACAGTTTAATTCCAGAGGCCCTGATAGGTCATGTTTCATGCTATTTAGAAGGCATCCTGGGATATTGTCTGGGCCCATTAATCCAGTGTTCTTGGTCTTGGAGAGAGCATTAAGGATCTGTTCCTAGTAATAGTAGGGAGGGGGGGGGTTATATTTGACATTTCCTAAGAGAAGGTTGAGGGGGGAGTAAAACTGGAGCTACCAGGGGGGTTATCTTCTGGTTCAGTATCGGTGGCTGCATTTACAATGAGCTCTGCACACAATTGTGTATTACCTTTGAGGTTGCAGACCTGGCTAAAGAATGCTTTCTAGTTGTCCTTCGCCTAGGAGGCCAAACTTAACCTCAGATTTGGCTTTGGTAGACTTGTCCTAGGAGTGCTTTAATCCTTCTGGGTGTTGCACCTCCTAATTTTTGCTATGATTTTCTTCCTGTTGTACATCCCAATTGCTTTTGATTCCACCAGGGTGACTTGTACTTCTGGTGGGTACAGCTGTCTTTGTGCAGCTATTAACATGCTTGTACAAGGCTTCTGTGAACCGTTCTACATAGGCAGAAGTGTTCTCAGGGTTTATAGGGGCTTGAAATTTTGCCAGCTCCTCACTTGATAGCAGGAGGTTAGCCTTGGAATAGTTCCTGAATATTCTGCTTGAGCTGGAGGCCCAGATTCTCTTTACATCCAAGAGAACATTTTGTGGTCTGACTTTACTAGGGAAGGGATGTGCAGCACTCCCCATATTGGTGGGGACCAAATCAGTATGGTTGCACCCCTGGTTGGTGTTGACTTCAGGGAGTTTTACAAAAAATTGGAATCTTTGCATCTACATTTGATGTCCTATAAGATTATAATAGTTGGGATAATTAAGTTGTCCAGTAATGCTGTTGGGTTGGATGGTTAGTGTTTCTAGAGTTGGAATACATGGTATGTGTTGGGTCCTAGAGGGGGACCTATAGCTTTCAAGGAAGCGGTATTGGATTTTAGCTATGATTTGAACATGGAGCAGCTGAAGTGCATTGTCCTGTTTTGAATCTGCCTTTAAGTATATTTATGTAAATGGACACCACCTTATAGTCCCTGCCATGTCAGAAGTACTTTGGCATTTGCCTAAAGCACTATGGGGAACTAATATTTGAAAGCCTAGAGGGGAGAGGTGCAGACCATCCCTGGCAGTCTCCTTCCATGCTGACAAATTGCACCCACTTAGAATGGTACCAGAAACTAGGCCAATTGGTTTTCTTTTGTAGCATCATCCTTGGCGAAGGTAAAATCCTGCTCGGTGCACTAGGTTAATACCAGCTTGATGTGGACTTTCTGGGAGCTCTGATGCCCCTCTCCATATAGTCTGGGGAAGTAGGTCCCACTTACTCCCACATGGGACTGATCATATTGGTAATTGTGGTCCATTAACATGAGTGCATCTGTAATGTGGCGGATCCTACCCCCTGATAAGTAACTGACCATAACTTTCTCCTTACTCAGCCTGGTGAGAGGGACATCAGTGTGTCTTTCAATGGAGTCTCCAATGAATAATGTTGGATTGTGGCTTGCCTTATGGGCTTAGCAGTAGAGGCTCCATGAGATGTAGCTCTGGGTTGTGGGTGATTTGAGGCTGCTGAGGGTATTTGTTGCCTCCTTAGTCTAGGCGGTCTTTGTGGTTTAGCAAAGTTGCATGCAAGTGCCTCAGTATGTGGGTCTGTCTGCTATGACTTGTGCGTGATGTGTGCAGCATGTGTACTACTGAACCTTATTGACATTAGAAGTACTTTTTTTTTTTTTTTTTTTTTTTTTGTTTTGCCTCTGACATGTAAATCTCACATACCATTGACTGGCTCAGTAAACCTGAGGCAGTTTCTACATTTTCCTCAGGATGCTCATATCACCAAACCAGAAATGGTAGGAAATGTCACTGCAAAACAAGTTGTCCTGTGTGCAACTAGATATTAGAGAAATGTCAGTTGTGCCTTTTATAGGAAAAATGTCATGTGTAGGGAAGTAGTTCTATGACTACCATAGCACTAAACAGTGGAAGTTCTGTGGAAGATGCCTTATGGATTATCATTGGAAGAAATGCAATAAGGCAATTTAAGGGAGTAGGGTTGAGGCTCCACCCTGCAGCAGTAGCAGCAAAACTACTTTAATCAAAAGTCTTGTGGTGTAGGTGGTATACTTGACTGGATGTTTTCTGAGCTTCTGTTGGGGACTTACTGAGACGAATAGAGGTCTAAAAGTAATCTGCACCTTTCCCATGGGGTCTGGTCAGGATGTTGCATCAGAGATGGCCTTGGGTCTTGAATCCTTTCCTGCTTACTGTGATCCATTGCCTGCAACTTCATAAATATCCTCTGTCTAGGTTCCAGTACCATACAGTAGTGCTGACTACACATTATTTTCAGTTTCTTTGGCATTCTTCTGCAACTACATCTGCTCATTGGCTGCAATACCTGAAGTTAAGATGTTTTCCATATATGTTCTTTGGTTCACTACCACTAGGACTCTTACGAGCCTGACTGATCCCAAACCATTTGGGTCCAGAGTATCATGGGCTCCTTGTATGAGAGGGGTAGGGCATGTTAGTAACAAGGCAAGGATTTGTTTGGGGAATGGTAGGTGGGCAAAGATCCCTCTCAGCAGCCTGTAGGACCGTGTATTTATATCCTGAATTCTTCTGGTGGAAAATGGTGAGCCAGAGGCCTATAACCACCTACTCCACTTTGAGCAGGAGTGGGCCCAGCCCTCAGACCTTTGGTACTCGCTGATGAGTGGCCTCTCTGTAGAGGTGGGTTCACTGATCCTGACTTCTTGGGTGCTGCAGTGCAAAAAGTTAATATGGCTGCAAATTATGGGAATATCACCTCCTAATTTTAGAAATGTATATCCAAGTGCTCTACTAGAGCATGGCATTGCACTTCTGCGACGTACATGTAGAAAAGGCTTGCAGCTTTCCATGATGGTAGATTGGGCCCTTTAGAAAGGAAGAGCAAGTTGCAATGTTTTAAGCTCCATTGGCAAATTCATAATCGCCCCCAGAAGCAGAATGGGAGATCTGAGTTGGTATGGCAAGTGATGTACATGACTTGATGCATTGCACTTGTGGGTGGACATGTTAGTTTCTGGTTTACTATTGTCATCCACTAACATTTCAACAGTGAAACCTATAACCTTGGGAGGCAGTCCAGCAGTTCTGTGTGGTGTGTTTGTTTGTTTTTTGTTTGTTTGTTTTTTTTTTTTTTTTTTTTTGTGCAGAAGGAAAGATTTGAGGATAGGAGCCTGTATGACTTCATAGGTGTCTGGGCTTTGCTACCCACCAGCATTCTATTCACAAATAGTAAAAAAGCAGAGCCAAGTGGCCTCTTGTGCTTCTGAAGATGTTCCTGCTGATCACTGTTACAGTAGCTTTAGTTATACTGTTTGGGCTATAGCCTCATTGGGGAAACAATGGCCTGCCAGCTTCCAGAGCTTTGCAAAAAGGATTCTTAACTCCTAGTTTCTGCAGAAAGCAGAATAGTCACTTCAAAATGCAGGTAAACTGATTATTTGGAACGCTTCAGGAGACCTTGTAACCCCCTACCACCCTGGTCCCATTTTTCCCCAAAGTCAAAACCATTTTGGTAAGTTTCGGACAAATGGGCTCATCCATCATAAAGGTGGCAGTGGAAAGAATCATTGTACTTGTTGGAGCAATAGTTTTTCAGAGGGATAAAGTGTAGGGTGTAACTGACACTAAAGACTGACAAGCAGATGGCAATGCTTGCCCTGATCAAGACACTCTACTCTCAGAATTCTTTGGTCCCTGGGACCTGTTACAGACTGCATCAAGTTTTACATGAACAAGGTCCTACTCCCTTTGTAGACTAGCTACGTTGGCTTTTGATGTGGCTTCACAGCACAGTCTCACTCTACAGGCATCCTATATCACCAAAATTGTGAGACGGATAAGCTGAGTAGGACCAGGGCAGACCCATGTGAATGGATCAGGGGGCCAGTTCTCAAGTAGCCCGCTTTGTTCAGACTGGGCAGTCAATTGGCAAGATTCTCTTCTGCAAGATGGGATGCCTTTTTTCCTTGTACTGAATGTTCTTTATACTTTCCACTGCTTCCACTAATATCTTTGAGTATTCCTGAAGATTCAGAAGGAATCCCCAGGTCAGACTCACTTCTGTCCAGGCAACTGTTTCTCCCTTTTCGAAATTGCAAAGGGCAGCTATCAAGCTTTTTCATATTTATTTTACACAAGAACAGGTGTGTTTGAATCCTGACAAAAAGTTCATCTGCCATTTCAGCTTGTCTGCCCATGGATCCTCCTTTCAGTGCAGTCTCAGTGTATTTGAAAGGAATTTTACACGGAGGCCTCAAGTAAACCAGTGGCCTCTCCTTGGGACAATTTTGGAAGAGGACACTTGCTCCATTTGAACCAGCTAGCCTGGCTGATCCCAGGTTCTTACATGGGGAAAACTTGTTGGCTGCAACCTCTGAAGAGTATCTGAGAGTAGACTTGCCATAAGAGCTTGCAACCATTTTACTTTGATACTGCCAAGTGATGCCACTTTAAATCTCACTCCTCTCTTTATGTAAGGAGAGGATATGCCATATTGTGGATGTCCGCAGACTGGTTACTATCTCGACTGGTGTCTCAGATCATCTAATCAATTAATTTATTGTGAAAGTAAGAAGGGGCAACCGGTCAAAACCTGTCAAGATCACACTACCAGGGCTTTGGCTGCATCTGGGTTTTGGAAGGGGTTTGAGTCTAGAGGCTGCTACTTCATCATCCTGTACATTCTCCACAGGTCCTATCTCCCAAATGTAAGAAGCTAGGGTCATCTAGCCATATGGCAAAAAGATTGCAGCAGTGATTATGATGCTGAACAGTAACTGAAGATGTTGGCATGATCTCTGCAGTAGGTGCTGCAATTGTGATTTTTTTTGTTTCCTTGTAGCTTTGGAAGCTTGTGGGCTGTTATGATTTATAAAATGCAAATGGCTAAGGCTATTGCAGCAGTGAGAATCTACTTTTGTTTACTTACAATTGCACTTTGTACTAAAAGATTTTTTTTGGGGGGGGAATAAGTGCCTGGATGTGCAAGATGGTTTTGCGCACACCTAATGGTTGAGTTGTTTGCATCAGTACTTTGTCCAATATGATTAGTGTTAACTGCACATATGAAACTTTATGGGTTGAAGGCCTCCTATATGAGGACTGTCAGTGGTGCAGAAGGTAGCTCACTCCTTTGTAGAAAGCTTAGGGTTGAATTCCTGCACCAGGTAAATTGAATGTTTCACTCCTTTGTAGAAAGCTTAGGGTTGAATTCCTGCACCAGGTAAATTGAATGTTTACACTCAGTGCTGCATCACCCTTATGCTGCACTGCAGTGTGCAGTCCTTCAGATGTGTTTTAAGCAAGGTGGTAGCTTGGGTGCTGTGGTATCTCAAATCTATCAAACGTGTAAGTTCTCCCAATGCTGTATAAATACCATCTTGCCTCTTGCCTGAGAAGAGGCTATTAGCCTGGTAGGACTAAACTTGTCAAAGGATAAATTTAAAAAAAAAAGTGAATATTAAGTGGCAGAACAGTTGGCCTAATTGCACATTACAAAATGAGGTGATAATTTTAAAGAAGCGAGTGACTGGAAAAAATGAGCAGCAATGAAAGTCTGTCTGGTACCCTTTCACTGAAGAGGGTTTAAGAAGAGGTACTAGCCATGCTTGAAGGGTGTATTTGGTGTATGCAAGCTTCTGATACCACTGAAGAGATGACAAATGTGACTTTGTTCGACCATTCTCATGCCAAAGCTTTTGCTTGGAAAGGTCCAGGATCACTTGGCAAGATGGCTTTGACTATGCTGCTATTGCTGTGGTAGACTAGGACTAGAAAATGCTGGCCACTTGTGGAAATGCTTTAACAAGGGGGTGGGCTTGATTTAGGTGCCAGTGTCCAGATTCTGTCCACTGGCCTTTGGTGAAAGACCTTTAAGCCTTGTCTTGCAGTGCGGGACATGAGGCTTCTGTCTTCAATTGCTGTAGGATACTTTGAACTGGTAGGTTCTTTATAGTATTGCCACTTGTATGCAGCTGGAAGTCCAAGTGTTCATTGCTTTTTGAAAGTGGCTGAAAAGCGGCAGCAGTAACCTTAATTTCCTAGGCCTTTGTTCCAAGGCTGGAGGATTTGTCAGCTTTGTGCAGTATGGGGTAATGCTTCTAGATTTAATGACTGTTCCCACTTCCCCCTGAATTCTTCATTTGCTCTGGAGAAGGGTGGTGGGTGGTCATACTCCACAAAGTTTAAAAGGAAGGGGCTAGTTTGAAAAGTGGGTACAGAGCTGCCCCAACTAAGTAGTAGGTATGGAGAAGACTTGAGTTGTTGCAGACAAGCTGAGAAAATTAACCTTGTGTATGGTGTTTGAGTTGCTATTGTCTATGCTTGTATGCCTAGTGTCAAATTTAAGTGTACTGTTGAATCCTAAAACAATAATACATTTGGCTACTTGTGTACTAGGAGCTCTAACCTCAAATTTTCAAAAGGTGCTAGTTTATCTTGGGATTGAGTTATGAAGCAATCCATTTGCATGGACCTGTAGTTTTTTTTCAAGAGTAATAATCTACCTTTCTGGGGTAGAAGCTGAAGACTTGTTTACATTATCCCCCAACCAAAAAGCAGGGGATTCTATACAGAAGAGCAGACTTGTTTGGATGGCTTATACCAAGGCACTGGTGCCAGACTCTCCAGATTTGGGTCTTCACATCTGGAGTGCTTTTAACTCTTAAAAGAAAAGGTGGGGGTAAGCTTTGTCATAATTGCCAGTAAGAATTCAGATCCAGCTTTGGGTGAAACCTGAGCTGTAGTGTAGAAGTTTGGGGGGGGGGGATTTCCAGAGCCCAGTAAATGCACCTGATTCTTGCCTGCAAAGACCCGTGTACAACTTGCATGCAAGCCTAATCTATCGTAAGTGGCAGGAGATCATGAGCAGACGGATCCACTGTGGCCCTAACTGGGGAAAAGCTGGGGTGGATAGGTGGCTGTAAGGCTTGAGTATAAAGTTGTCTACAAAAGTTCTAGTTTCCTGCTTTCACAACATACATTTTGATTTTTGGGCATCTATGCTTCCCAGCTAGAGAAGTTAATTACTCCAACCACAAGGAATCTCTCGCATGTACTTTGCCAAGATGGTGACACTTTGTGCTGTTTGCTGTAAAACCTGCAACACCAGTGCAAGATGCCATAAAAACACCTTGGAATGGTGTGAAGGATTGATAGTAAATGAAAGGGGAACTTCCTTCAAAGTCTCAATGTAGCCAGCACCATGTGGCTCAAATGAAATACACCATGAACAAGCAGTATGCCAACAGATTTGACACCCTAGACCATATACACTTGGCAAGTTGCTGGCTGTCTCCTGGCAACTTTATTCCCAGTTAATGAGTAGTGAGGTGTGAACCAGGTGGTCATATTTCCTCTACCCCAAATAATTTGACTCTTCCTCCAGGTTCCAATGTTACTTGGGACAAGAATGTATGGAAAAAAATGCGGTGGTAGAGAAGCAATCAACAGGAGTATAGTTTGCCAGATTACAAAAGGGAATGACTAGTTTGAATTGTGTAACTCTGGTTAGTCCAGCACTGCAGAGCTGTACAACTTGGCATGAGGCAACAATCCATCACTTCAGCAGTCTCACTGTTCATTGTTGGCCAATCTTACTCCAGGGGTTACCATGTGCCACAAGTTTCCTCAATACTTCTGTCATTCATTTGACACCTGTCATCTTTTGCAGCAAGAGAGAACTTGCCACCATTCGTGTCAGTCTGTGCTAAACACAACCTGTAGAGTAACAGATGTATTGTACCTTTTAAGAAGTAGTTTGTATATAATAAAAGATGCTTTAACAGAATCCACAATGTTTCGCTTCATCCTGACTAGACAAGCGACATGGTGTCAGAACCAAGATTCCTGAGACTGCTTTTTCAGAGCCATGATGTAACAGAGTTAACCGGCAAGTGAATCTAAGGCAATAAAAGGCCAGAAACTAAAGGTGGTAAACTTGCATGAACCCTTTCATTTTATTAAAATTGGGCATTACATGGGTGCAAAATGCATATTACTAGGCAAACTAGCAGCATAAAAGTTTAAGCAAAATGTTTGAAATTAAGATGTTTGCTAAAATGAGTATCAAAGCACAAGGTTCAGAATTGCAAGACTAGCATGTTTATATTTTCTTGTGCTTCTAACTGTAATAGTCATGAAAATAGATTAAATGAGCAAAAGTAATATAACAAAGGGCAAAAATGACATTTCAAGTATAAATAAGTTGGCATATACTGCTACTTAAATATTGATTGGAGCTCTGAGCTCTGAATAGTGTACCTAGAGTTGTTAGAAGTATCTGAAAGTGTGCTCAGTGTTACTGGGCCAGGGTTGCCAGACGCCCCTATTTGGGTGGGACTGTCCCGAGAACAGCAGCCTGATCCAGAGTCCTGCTCTGCCAGTTTAAATCATGGGCAGCTTCCGATTTTTTTGTTTAGCAATTTTTGATTGGCCTGTATGGGCCAATCAAAAAGCAAGACAGAGCTGCTTCTGTTTAATGCAGAACTGCGATGCTTCGCATTAAACAGAAGCAGCTCGTGTTTATTTTTGAAACTGCTACTTTTTGTTTAATGCGAAACTCTGTTCTGCATTGGACCCTGGCGTGGAAGAATTTTTTTTTTATATATAAAATAGTCTTCACTGTTTGTCCCTATGTGGCCAGTCAGTAATCTGGCAACCCTGTACTGGGCACTTATTCCGAAGTGCCACTGTTAGGTGCAGTCAAATACAGCCATTTAGAAAAGCTTCTTGTGTTGGGCCAGAATGCTGCCGGTACAGTGTTTCATGCACTATAGAGTATTTAGCAAAGTACAGCAGTTTTGGGGAAATTCAGTGTGCTGTATACTGTAGTGCATTTACTTGAAATGTTTCTTACTCTGAGCTGCTTCTACCCAGTTTATTTGCACAGTGCAGTTATTTGAAATGTTACACTGAGAGTTGACTTCCAAGAGCATTAGTACCCAGGAAACTCATTTCACAAAGTTCTGTTAAACAGCTGCTTGTGCTATTGGGCATAGTTACAAGTTTTGTCTTTCTGCTTTTTCCCGGTTAGGGGTCGCCACAGCGGAACTCTGTTCCGCTAATTGTCAGTTTTTTACGTGCGTAGTTGCCAGCTCTGAAGCACAACCTTCAATGAAGGTACGCCTATTCATGCATGTCTCCACACAAGACGCTCTAGCTGAAAATCTAACAGGACAGTGTCCTGCTATGAGGTGACAACGCTACTGCAGCACCACTGGCATACATTTTCAGTGTGTTTGTACATACTGGCAAAAGTCTAGCTAACCGCTACCACTTGTATTCAGAGTATTGCAGAAAATTGGAGAATATTTGAGCAAAAGTACAATATTCATACAAGCAGCTTGATGCATTGCTAGTGTGTGGTGTTAATGCTGCTGGGAGAGATTTTGCTATTGAGACTGAAGTAACAAAGGTGCACATGCTTACAAAGGGATATGCTCTGGAGCCTGCTGGAACCATGCTCTGCAAGACTGTATGCAACATATGGCAGGTGGAAACTGGCCTAAGCATGTGGCAGCTGCAGTGTGGGTGTTTTCCTTTTTTTTTAAACTAGGCCCCATAACCTTCCAGCAAGTTCTGAGACCGGTTCAGTTAAAGGGGCATACTCTGCCATAAAAGGGAGAATCAGCAAAATGCAAATCAAGTTTATTAACTGTCGCAGTTGTGGTGCCAGCCATGAGTCTGAAGTGCTTGTCACTTGTTCACTTCTTACATGGTCATTGCTGGCCCATTGGCAAAAACTCTGCAAATCGAGTAAGCTTCACACTTTTGTGAAAAGGGTTATTCAAAGAAGTGAACTGAAAGTTGGACTCTGCAACACACTGCTTTCTGTGTAGATGGTGCATCAGAAAAGATTGCAGTAGATTTATTGGCAAAGAATGTAGTATTTTGTATTGTCCAGATCCACTGAGCTCCAAGTAGACCTCCGTTCAAAGTGTAATGTGTCTGCAGATACTTTTAAGGAGAGAGAGCTGGTAAACAACTAAATGTGACCAGTTGTGTGAAACCTCTTTGGAGGTGAAGAAATCTAACTGAAGGCTTGGTAGTGCTTTCATGTTATGTGGCAAAGAACTAGTCTGACCTTTTATCCAAGTTCATCAAGTAAGCGCATGTCCCACAACTTCACTAACTATTTTTTCATAGTATGCTGACTCTTCACTGACAAGTTGGCAAACTTCCAGTTGTGTATTCTATGAAGTTGGACAGAGATTAGTAGACAGACCAGCAAAGTTCTGATGGCTATGCAGCTTAAAAGTACAAGCTCAGCTGGACGAAGTGTTAGGTGTAATTTTGTCCAGTTACAGAACCTACCGAATGGGTGTTGTCCATGATGGCAGCTCACAAAGGCCTGGATGAAATCTGAATGCACTGACCCAAGAGGTTTGACTAAAGCATTAAAAAGACTAAATCATCCCATACGTCGAAGTTGCAGCTCTAATACAGATTGCTTTTTTTTTGTGTTTAGATGCATAAAAGTTCATTCTGACAAGTGGTGCTTTATCGTGAATTTTCATTACTGACTATTCAGTACCCAGTTTGGAAGATGTAGATTCCTTAGGATGTCAGTTGTAATAAATTCTGCAAGTGAAGTGTTTGGCATGCAAGGAAGCAAATTTTTCAGGTTATCCCTGTGCCTTAATAGTGTTGGAGGCATGACGGAGATCTTGAGAGTTCTAGACAAAGCATTTGGAAGTGAACGTAAAGATTTTTCCATGAAAATTCGGACCACCAGAACATGCGTAGGTAATTTTGTTTTACTAGCATTGGCTTGAGACCAGACCCAGCCAAGCAAGCAGCCATTCTTGAGATGCTAGTGCCAAATGTTCAGGCTGTACAACATTTTCATGGTATGGTCAACTGTGTAGGCATGTTTTATACCAGACTGAGCTGACAGTGCCTTTGAGAGAGCTAACAAGTAAGAAATGCTACAAGGTTATGTTGAGAGAATTTGAAGATATTTAGCAGAAAATGGCTACTCCACCTACATTAAGATACTATGTTAAACTCTTGGTGCAGTTATTTTTCAAGAGGGTAGACCAGTAGCCTGTGCATCTAGAACACTTGCCAAATTGAATGCAATATGCTCCGATAAGAGCTTCGGCAATGGTGTCTGCATGTTCCAAGTTCCATCTATCTGTGGTAGAGATCTAGTAACCAGAGTTTCAAAGAAGCCTACAGTGATATTGCAAAGAATGATGCTTAAATTGTACGACTTCAAAATGGTCTATACAAAAGGCAAACCTTTATCTGGTTGGTGCCTTGTCAAGATCGCCCAGAAACTCAACGGCACGGCTTGAGTCAGAAGTGCGTTCTACCACGAAACTATAGCATGTCAGTCTATTGTCAGTCCTTTTTCAAAAAGGGAGGCTGTAGAATAACAGATGGGAGTTGTACCTTTTTAAGAAGCATTTCCAATACATGCACATGCAGTAGAAATAGTATGCTGTTTTCAGTATCATTTTTGTGTGCACAGCCAGTGTGTGAACATCTATGCTTGAGACAACTACTTTTATCGATGCAATACTTCATGGAGTATAAAAATTGGGTGTGTAGCACATCTTGACTGGAGATACTGGTTGACCTAGCAAGTCATTGCTGAAAAATACTGGTATCAAATTCATGGCCTCAAGCTAAATGCCAAAGTGCATAGTTTTTCCCTTTGGAAAAAAACAAAAGTATCCACAAACTACCACATGGGCGGTAGTCCCCAAGATGTAATAAGGGATCTGGGGACCCAAGTAGATGGTAATCTCTCCTTTGATAATCACATTGCCAAAGTGGTTGGGTTTTATGTGGGACACCTAATCGCAAAAGGGTTTGCATCCAGATCAAGAGGTTATTGTGCCCCTCTACTCCTCACTAATCAGACCCATCAGAGGACAATGCCCCATTTGGGATGTACCTTACAAGCTGGAAAGAAGTACCTCACCAAGAGGATCACTGGCCTCAAAACAGATGCCCTATGCAGCTCGACAAACTTCAGCTGTACTTGGCCTTGTATAGCAGGCAGAGAACCTCTGAGTAGGCGGTATGCAACCATGTCCAACCCAGAATTGATGGACATGCTCCACCTAAAGAACCATATCCCCCTCGAGCCACATGCTCTAGGGATCTAAACCTCACCACAACAATAAATGGGATGTGCAGTGGGCAGAGCTCCTCGCTTTTTCTCCATGAGAAACCTCAAGTGGATGGGAAGCAGTATACCTCGGGGATCACTTCAGTGGCTCTGCTGGACAGAGGCACAGGGAACTAATCTAAGGGGGTGGTGAAAGCCAACACATTCTGGCTAGGCTTATAAATGCCTTTGGGCAGATAGCCCAGTTCATACCTATGAACATAAGGTTGTTGGCACTTGGGACCATGGCAGGGAATTAGTAAAGGCAACTAACTGGGACCAAAAATACTTCTGGCTTCCATGTGAGTGTTTAAATGCATTGGCTAAAGTACTAGGTTCCACAGAATGGAGTCCTGCAATTTAAAGTGGAATTGCTGTTGCAGTTGTACAGTGTAGCATTTGCTTGTCTGAAATTCCTGGCTACATGGAGCGAACTGTAGGCAGTGGACTGCCACTGACTTTTGGGATTCTTGGAAAATGTCCATATGTAATGTTAGCTACAGGACCTGATAACTGCTTGCAACCTGTGACTCCAAATAAAGTCTGGTTTGCTTTATTTGGTTCTCTTTTATAGGCTGCATGCACACTTGCAAGGATGCAGCATAAGCATTAGTGGTGATTAAAAGGCTTTGATTTCCCATACTCTGGAACAAACTACTCATCTATAAAGCTCCTATTTAGCACTCGAGAAAAATCTTGATTGGATGGGAAATGGGAAATTCACCCTGGGATCACTTCTGTGGCTCTGCTCGACAGAGGCACAGGAATTTTCTTGGGTGGTGAACGCCAGGGTACCTTTTTAGCTAGGCTTGCATAGGCCCTAGGGCCAATAGCCTAGTGCCCAGTGATAGTAGTATTAATAAACGTGGGATCTCCTGCCAAGGACAGTCCCACATCTGACCCTCGTACCAGAGCCTTTAATTCTTCTGTTGTATGTCTGATGCATGATCTTGTCAGCATAGGGCATAAAGTGACTTGCAGACAATCAACTCTGAACTTTGTGGGTCTACTGTACTTGATTGAAGAAACACTTTGAAAAAGAAGTGCTCTTGTGAAAAACGGTTCAACGAACCACTAACCAACACCACCCCCATGTGGGGGGCTTCGCCCACACACCCACCTACTTAAATATACCAACTACCCCACTACAGTGGGAAAACTGGTAAATTCCCTCTGTTAATGGTTTGAACCGTTCACAGAATTTCGCAATGTGTGGGTCTACTTTTATAAAGAAGTCTTTCTTCAATGATATAAAGAGACCACAATAAATTATTTCAAAACTTTTCCCACCTTAAGTGACCTACAACCTGTAAACTCAATTGAAAAAAACAAATCTATAGGGGAAAAAATATAAAATGCAAAAATAAGCTGTTTGCATAAGTGGGCACACCCTTAAACTAATACTTCAAAGCCCCTTTTTTAGCATTGCCACTCACTGGAGTTTCCAGTTCCTTTTATTTATAAAACTAAATTCAATGGTGGATTCAAGGCATCCCTTTTCAGCCTCCTGCTCCATCTCATGAGCTCAAATACAGCGCCCCCCCCCCCCTTAAGCTGTAGCTTGAGGCAATAAGGGTTCAGGGTCTCTGGTACCCAGCAAAGAAATGCAAGTTCTCATACTTGCACTCCCAAGCCTTCCACTCCTTTGGTCCCCTGGTCCTTTACAGGTCTATGTACCACATAAACAAGCAAGGGGTCTACAAGGTCCTGTCTTGGCATATTATCCCTTTAGGCCTGGGATCTAGCTGTCCAAATGCAAATATCTGAACAGGCAGCTTACATTCCTTCAGGGGAAAAAAACTCAGACTTCCAGTGCACACCTTCATTTCCAGAAGTACCCCTCTGAAGCGTCCATTCATCAGTGCAGTACCCCTCAAGTGGATCTTCTTGCTTTCTAAACAGTACAGTTTACATCTGTTACAGATTTCCAAGCTCCCTAGCTTGGATGGTGAACTCCATTCCCCTTCCATGAAAGGGAATGTTCCCCTGTGCTCTTCCCAGGGTGGACTCTCTCCAAAACTTTTGCCCAGACACCAATGTCCCCCCCCCCCCCCCTAGCTAGCCAGGGGCTCACTGGGTGAATCTTGTCAAGACTAGAGGTTTCTTTCACTGTCCACTCAGTTGATAGTCTGGGTAAACCCCAATTTCTGAGGATATGCATAGGTTTCTGCAGGAAGCCAGGAAAGGTAAAGCCAGAAAATCGTATGTCTAAATAGATTTTTCTTTGGTTCACAAGGATCCCTTCTCAGTGGGGTCCCTTTGGACCTTTTATGTACCTCTCCAGGATGGTTAAGCATACTCTACTGTCACTGCAAATGTGTTTGCAGTCTCTGCTTATGAATCCACTACTGGCTTCTTGTTTTGAGGCTAAACAATTCTTGTAAAACTACTTCAACATCAGGCCTCCAAGAAAGACTCCTTCCTTGACCTTTTAATTGACCCAGGCTTCCATTGAACCTGCTAATGCTTCTCTGCAACATTGCACTTTTAAACTGTTTATTGGTTGTCCTCATCTTTGCCAGAGTTTCTGAACTGCAAGCTTTGTTTTCTCCTTTTTATACTTGAGGCAAGATTTCTTTGTGTACCAAGCCTTTATGCCCATAGGCTAAAGAACAAACTTGGACCACTCTTGCATGTTTTTTCCCTTCTCTTAAGTCAACTTTGTCTTTCATGGCTTAGCAGTTTCTAACAAGTTCCTTACGATTTTGTTCCTATTCAACTTTCTGCCTCTGGAGTCTAGTCTCAAGGGGCAATGGCCTCTGGAGCTTTCTCCGAGGGTCTGGACACCAGTTCCATCCTTTAAGCTGGACAGATGTGACTCTCCTTGTATGTCTGTTAACTGCTGCCTTTTTGGAAGCTCTTGCTTTTGTGTAAAATATTAAACTGTGTAGTTTTATCAGTTTTCTGAATCTTAAAATGGTACACTGTGGTCACTCCCCAAAAGCCTTTTTTTTTTTTTTTTTTTAACTGCATGAGCAGTCTTTACGTTTTCATTGTTTAAAACCTTTGTCTGCAGTGTACAGATTTTGGCATCCAATACCTTCTGTAGCTAACAAAAGGTCACTTGTTTAGAAGCTGTGTCAAAGTTGTGTATCTTTCACAAAGTCTCCGGCACAATGAAGGTTTTCCTGTTTCCAGTAAAGGCAGGCAAACCACTCGAAGGTAGCAAACACTTTTATTGTATAAAAATAACAAACCACATCAAAAAGCAAAAGCAAGGGTCGATTAAGCGCTTTCGTCTCCTATTACGGAGACTTCATCAGAATGTTTGCTACTTCTTCGAGTGGTTTGCTAATCGACCCTTGCTTTTGCTTTTTGATGTGGTTTGTTATTTTTATACAAAGTGTTTGCTACTTCGAGTGGTTTGCCTGCCTTTACTGGAAACAGGAAAACCTTCATTGTGCCGGAGACTTTGTGGATTATTTCGTGAATGTTTCTGTTTTTGGTTACAAGTTGTGTACATCTTTCCCTAGCTGGTCAGCATGGAACATATGACACTAGTGTTGAGCTTGTCTAATGTCTCCTATAGACCTGGGAACCAGAACATTTGCCTAACTATCTGTGTTGCACTTGAATCAGTGGCTGTCTTGTCTTTTCAGTCTAGGTCTAGATTGAGTAGTGTAGACAGCAGAACACAAGACTTAATATACCACAGACAGAAATGGAGCTGTTCATCTGCCCCACCCCTTTGCATGCTGTAGACTTGTAAACCTGTCCATTTGCTTATCTTGAAAGAACTTTCTTTTCTGCTGTAGTAAAATGCACTCTGTAGTATTTTCAGTAGATTGTAAACTTAATATGAAATGCACATCTGTAGTGGTGTACTGGTTACTGGAGTATCAGCCTTTAAAACAAGTTGGGTTAACTTTGGTGTAGAGGTCTGTCTGCCCTCTTTGCAACCTAGTTTACTTGTCCCACCCCCCAGTAGCCTGTAAGCTATGTGCAACTTCATTGCCAAGTGACAGATGTCATGCTGTGGGTGACGCACCCGCATTCTTGCAGGTGTCAGAAGTGCATTGAGCAAAGTTTTCCTTGGGATGGGTGAGCCAGTATCTGCAACTCGTCCCCATATTCCCCTGTCCTTGTACTGCTAATCTAACAAGCTATCTGTGGTACAGTCATGGTTTTGTCCATATGTGCTGTTTTTGATCTGCTTGGCAGTCATGTTCTGCAGTAGGTTAGGTGTGTAATGGTAGTTCACTAGGCACTTAGTGTGTGCTGAGAAGTTTGCTTTGTTTAGACCCCAAAAGTTCTTGCCAGTGGCGGTGTGTAATAAAGGGCTAAAGTAATGCAATCCTGGTATTTCTCTGGAAGTATCCAAGGTTAAGGCCTCTAGCTTCCAAAACAGCACAGGTCCCTTTAGGGTTAATTGTGCATGACTTGGTTGAAATGTAAGCTATGAAGTTGTCAGCTGTAGCAAAAGTTTTAGCTAAACTCTAAGGTTATTGCAGTTCAGTTTATCAGTTGCTACAGTTTTCTTGGTATCCTAAAATGTTTTGCCTGGTCATGTTTCTCCTCTTTCAGCTGAATGGTGCAGTACAACAAAATGTACCTTATTTAGACGCATTGATTAAATGCCTGTCACCTGCTCAGATCTGTTTAGAATTATAGAAGTGTCCATATTCACCATAGTGAATCAGCATCGTTGTAAATGTTATTGCACATGCTGTTTTATTTGATGTAACCTTGCTAACTTTCTATTTAATCACCTTGTATTTCATTTTAGCTTGACATTTTTTTTTTCTAAACAAAATGCTGATCTGTGATGGCACATCCTCTTGTAGATGTACAGATGTGTGCACAACAGCCTAATTAATGTGTTGCCTCAGGAAAATTTGGCCTTTCAAACTAGATCCATGAATTCCCCCCCCCAGCACTGTAGTCTTATTGGCACTGCAGTACTAATCTGGGGATGGCAGTTAATAACATTAATACTACTGGGCACTGCAGTAACTTTGTCTTGGCACACTTATGAAAGAAATTGTCATTTTTGAGTGGCATTGTCTCCTTTTGGCATGTGTTGGAGTTCTTTAGATATAGGAGTGGGAGGTTATCAATGTTATAGGTTAGAGCAGTCACATGTTTGGACAGTGACTCCAGACAGGTAATGTGGATGAGTCCACACGGGTCTCTTGTAGCTCTTACATTGCAAAGAAGGGGTATGAATGCAGCATGTGGTTGGTGACAAGGAAGCAATGCATAAAAACATGATTCTGCTTGTTACATCCATGACTTTCTACTACTTTTGTAAGAGCTGATGCCCAAGTAAGTATTTGGATGGGCTGGTAGAGGAGGGTGCAATGGTTGGGGAAATGCTGGAAGTGGAAGCTTTTGGCAGTTGCTGACTGCCCATAGATCAGTTTTGATTGTGAAGATTTGTATATGGTCTGACTTGCATCTCTGCTGCGTACTGATTAGCCGGCAGCAGGACTTTTCACTCCTACAGTCGGCTATCCAGCCTTTTGCATTGTCCCATCATGTCCAAATAGTAATTGGAGGGCTTGGATTCCAGCTGATGTGCTGTATTTTGTATGATGCATTCTGGCAGGGAAGCAGTAGCTTCCCTCTTCTGTTCTCAACAGCCTTGGACAAAGGTATTACTTGCATTACATTATTTATGGACTGAAGTCACTGAGTTTTTGTGTATGCTTTTGTGTTCTGTCAGCAGCAAACTGAGGTCTGACTAACCTGACACTGGTAAATCTCTTCTCATAGGTCACAGCCAGCTCTTAAAAGCAGCTCCACATTGGCCACCACTAGCATAGATGGAAGCATGCTTGATAACTCTAGGAATCCAATAACTCTGCATGGTCTAGTTCAGGAAGTGAAGAGATCTGTTGACAAATAACATGCTTAATCTAGTTGAGGTGTAGGTAAAGCCTGTCCTTGGTAACTGTGTACGGTAGAGAAATTCTGGCTGAGGCACTCTTCTCCCATTGTAGCACTTGTACCAGTGGCCAGCATGGCATGTCTTTATATGGGTTATATTGCTTTGCTGGTTCATAGGATAGGATTTTTGGGGAGGGTGGGTACACACCAGGGCTCTTGTCCTATTGTGTAGAATCCCTAGTGGATACCAGGGTTCCTATTTAGCACTGGCTTCAAGGGATGGTAGAGCAGTTAGAGGCATCACTCACTTGGCTGTAATTGAGGTCCTTGCGTGAATGTGTGGGATTCCTTGCTGTAGAAGCAACATCCAGTCATCCTACTATTGTTTAAAGTATGCTGTACGTCTCCCACCAAATGTCCCTCTCATAGTGTAGGGCATAAAGGTAACATACCATCCTCAGAATTTGCTGCCAGTCTATCACTGTTTCTAACAATCTGTCCATTTGCCTGTTTTTTTTTTTACTGCATGTTTATATTCTGGTGATTACTCCTGTTTGCTGAACTCCTTATCCTTGCAGAGAAGTACCCAGCTGGGGTTTTGTTTCTTGTGCTGTTTGGGGTTCATATCATCCGGGAAGGGTAAATGCCAGTGTGGGAGATTTATTTCCCATAAAGACTGTTTTAAGTGCCTTTTTTGCCTAGGAAATTCTGCCAGCCATATGTCTTTTTCAATTTGTCAGGCGCTCATCTTGAAACGTAGTAGGCTTTCCGCTTTCTTCCCTCATTGTCTCTTGAGAACCAGTGTCTTTAGCTTCTTGCTAAAGATGCAGTGACAGGAATTTCCTGCCCAGAGGGTCAGCCGCTGGAAGAAGGTGAAAAACTGGAATCTTCTGCTGTCCAGTCTCTGCCAAGTTTCTTCCAAGGTTGCTCAAAACACAGCCAGGTGAACCTCCGTATTTCTCTATTGCGACCAGGTTGCAGGCTGGTAAGGGCCTGGTAGGCAGCATGTCCAAGGCTTTGCAGGCATCTGTTTCAGATGTCCAGGGGGAACAAAGGTGGATTGTTTTGAGGGGCTCTGCAGATTCTACTTAAACTCTTTTACTACAGTTGAATGCTGGATTTTTATGGCAGACATCTGTGCGTGTTATAAAAAAAAAAAAAAAAAAAAACTTGAGACCGCAATAAATTTATTACAAAGCGTTTCCCACCTTTAATGTGACCTAAAACTTTGTACAATTCAAATGAAAAAAATAGTCTTAAATTTTTTCCCAACAATCAGCATGGCACATCTTGACTTTGCAATATTTGCCCTTCTTGCTTGCAAAAGTGATCCAAGTCTGTCAGATTGCGAGGCATCTCTTGTGCACAGCCCTCTTCAGGTCACCCACAGATTTTCTATTGGATTTAGGTCTGAGCTCTGGCTGGGCCATTCCAGGACTTTAATCTTCTGGTGAGATTATTCTTTTGTTGATTTGGATGTATGCTTGGCGTCATTGTGCTGAAAGGTGAAATTCCTTTTCATCTTTTGCTTTCTAGCAAATGCCTGAAGCTTTTGTGCCGAAAGTAACTGGTATTTGGTACTGTTCATAATTCCCTCCCACCTTGACTAAAGCCCCAGTTCCATCTGAGGAAAACCAACCCCAAAGCATGATACTGCCACACCATGCTTTGGATCACCAAAAGAACACAATCCCCACGCTGAAGTGTTTTTCTGCCAAACCTCTCTTGGAATTGTGGCCAAAAGGTTCAACCTTGGTCTTGTAAGACCATACTACATTTTTGCTCCACATGCTTTTGGGGGAATCTATTGCTTTGCAAATTTCAGCCAGGCCTGGATGTTTTCCTGTGTAACCCTACCCCATAGGCCAGATTTATGGAGATCACAGGAGACTGTCACATGTAGTATACAACCAGTACTTGCCAGAAATTCCTGCAGCTCCTTCAGTGTTGCTATAGGTCTCTTAGCAGCCTTCCTGACCAGTTTTAGTCTCCTCTTAAATTTTGGAAGGACGTCCACTTTGCAACGTTATGGTCCCATATTTTCTCCACTTTTTTTTGGTTGTCTTGTGTTCCATGGTATATCCAGTGCTGTGGAAATTTTTTTATACCCTTCTGACTAACTTTCAAAAAGTGTTTGCTTTGTAAGCTCTCGGCAAACTGTGGCTTGCTGTAGCTGAGTGTCGGGGAATATCCTGCTAGGACAGCTAAACTTTTTATTTTGGGTTAATCAGTCTAATTGATGGCAGGTGTGTACCCAAGAAGACTGAATGCTGTAATTTTAAATCAAAAGGTGAGTGCACGCATACATGCACATGTGTGTAAAATTTGTGACTTGACTAGACTAAACCTGTTTAGGGTCCACAACAGGAGTGGCAGGCCTAATGCTTTACTGTCATTAAGCCTGTTCAAGGGTTTTGGTTTCTTTTCATTGTTCCTCTCCCACTTAGGGCCCAGAGAAAATTCTTAATCGTATTCTAAAAGAATCCATTACTTCTACTCTTGATTCCTTCTGACCTGGGTCAGAGGAATCTGATGGTCCTGAGGAAATGTGTGGGAGCATCTCTAGGATTTTTTTTCAGTGAGATTGTGCTCAGGTCTCAAGATCTACTAGGAGTTACTGTAGATGGAGTATCCTAAAGCTGCAGTTATTCCTCTTGTTTTTTGATGCTTTTTCCAATGCCTCTAAAGTGCCTAATTCTTTTCCCCCCTCCCTCCAAGAAGCTTGATGGGTTTTATAGGGTGCCTGAGGATTGTACCAGTTTGTCCTGCTATAGCCTCTTAAGCCATTCCTTCATCCAGGTTACTGCCTTCTGACAAGGATAGCAGATCCATGGAGAAGCTGGGTAAGAAGGTTTAACCCTAGCTTTTAGGTCGGCTATCACTCTTGTATCTGGGTATGTGTTGGCTGCTCTTTCTAGAGCTCGTCAGCTTGTAGTTTAATAATTCTATCAAATGTAGTTATGATGCAGCAGATTCTTCTCCTACGGCTGCTGCTGCTTTTGGCTCTGTAATGAGGTAATATTGGCTTTTACTTTATTGGGTAAAGGCTGAAGCCCAAGTTGATGGATGCTTCTCTGGATAACTTTTTTGGAAGTAGTTGCTCTCTCTTAGTTCTTCTCTGGATAACTTTTTTGGAAGTAGTTGCTCTTAGTTCTTCAGGGCAGGCCATACAGGAGCTTAAGCATGTTTGATTGTCCTGTGCCTAAATTTCAGAGGAGCTACCCTTCTGAAACAAGTGCTTGTTCGTAGACACTCACCCTCCTGGTAAATGTGAAATGGTGGTAGAAGGGCTCCTCCTGCTAAGGCCATTCAGACTGCAGGGATTCTAAAGTCTTACTTTCCTGACAAGAAAAGGTCCCATCTACCTGTTCTCAGCCGCATTCCTTCTGTTTGGCTTCCAATCACTCAGGATTCTTGGGTTCTGTCAGTCATTCGTCAGGGGTAAATCGGGAACAATTTCCTCTTCTACCAGAGGTTCTTAAAGATCTATTGGTTCACACTGGCACCTCTTGAATAGTATCCCAAGGGTTGGGGGGTTTATTCAATGTTTCTAGTGTGCTTTAGACTGCCTTTCAGTATTTGCATTTCTCTGCTTCCTAGAATTTTCAGTTCTGTGCTTTCCCCTTTTGCATTTTTGTAGGCTTTAAGAGATCCAAATATTTCCTTACTTAGATGACCTGTTGATTCAGGCATCCTCTCTGGAGATCTTTTACAAAATCTGTTTTGCCATTTCTCTTTAGAGCCTGGGGTTCATGATAAAACTTCAAAAGTCTTTGGACTCCTTCTCTGGATCGTCTTTCTAGGTTGCAGGAGTTGTGCTAGCATCCCTGCCTCCTCCAGATCTTTCTAGGTTGCAGGAGTTGTGCTAGCATCCCTGCCTCTTCCAGAGGTCTTTATCTCATTTCAAATTTTCTCTTCCCCTGACCGCCATTACAACCAGGGAGTTTGATAGCTGTGGCCAAACTCCACATAGTTCCAGTGGTTTCCAAAGTGTGTGGTTTAACATGTGCATCCTGTAGACCTTACAGTTCCCCTCATGTCTCGAAGGAATTTCTCTGGTGCATTCAGCAGTTGTCTCTGAATCCAGGGCTTCCCCCTCAGGATCTGTTCAGACACTTCAGATGTGGGATGGGGAACCACTTTTGGCTCTTTCTCTGGGGCCTCTATGTATTCAGATGTACTAACAAACCGTGGGGAAAAAGATCTTACTCTGCCATTTGGCACTTTCTGGTATGGGTTCTGGCCATCAAGTTAAGTGACTCTGTTCAGGCAGTTTATATCCTTACAGAGCAGAACTTTGTGGTACACTGAGCAGGTCCTTTACTCAATACCACGAATGAATGCTTCACAGTGATGTTGGACCTTTTTCACCAGTACCAGTGGGGTACTCCAAATAGTCCCCCCCCCCCCCCCCAGTGGAGGCAGGCAATCGCCCGAAGGTGGATGCCCTCATTTTCTTGGGAGGGGATGTTTATGCATTCTCTCCCTTCCTCTTTCTGAAAGCCCTGTTAGATTCACAGGATGCTCCTAAAATCTTGTCGGTGATTCCCTTTTGGCTGTGACAGCACAACTCCCTCTACTTCTGCATCTAGCCAAGGGCAGTCATCGCAAGTTACTGCACAGGGTGGTTCTACTTGCACAAGACAAGGGATCTCTCCTCTATCCCCACCTGTCAGCACTTTCAACTGACGCTGGGTGATAAGGTTTTGATTCCTCAAGACACCTTTTCTGAGTGTACTGCAGGAGGCCAGGAAACCTACTAGGAAAGCTTATGGAAGAGGAAAGGTTTTCTATTTGTCTCTTGTAACCTGGACCCACTTACTGTGGATGTTCCTTTTGTGTTCTCCTTTGAGTTGCTCAATGCAGGTTTGGCCTATTCTATTAAGGCCCATTTTATTAGCTTCCTTGCAATGTTCCTAGAATTATGTTGGCTCTTGTTTTCACTTAATCTGCCCCCCCCCCCTGTCCACAAGCTGACAATGAGCAGGTGCTGCATACTTTGGACGTGGATAGACTTATCAGATTTTATTTTGATAAATATCTGATCAGTTTCCTTTCATCCTATGTCTTGAGATTAGCTGTTTCAAAGCAAACCATTTTTCTCTTGTGCTTTCATGGTTCCTTCTGTAAAGGCTCATTCTGTTGGGAGCCATGGCAGCTTTTTTTTTCCTCCTCCCAACTGCTTTGACACCAATTCTCCTCTTGAAGCAGCAACTCTAAGTTTGGTATCTCCAGAGCTGATTTTGCTAATGCATTTGATACTGCAGCGGTGAATAAGAATATAGTATGTGTGAAATTTTACTGTAACAGATATCTTTTTATATTCACCACTGCAGTATTCACACCCTCCATCCCCTAGTATTTTTTTTTCTTCCTGGATGTGCAGGTTCTCTTTGCGCAATATGAACACTAATCAGTTCTGATGATGGTATGCCTGAATGTCACCTTTATGCCCTACACTAAGCAAGGGAAGTTACCTTTTTTAAGGTACCTTGAATGTCCCCCAATGGTAGGCTGGACATTGTGCTTCCATGGCAGGAAATACCGTACTTGAGGAAATACCGTACTTGATACTGCAGCAGTAAAGGCAAGGACTGCTACTGTTTATGGTAAGATTTTACTGTACTTTATCTTGGCTGGGTAACTGCTGCTCCTATCTACTGTTCAGCTCTTGCTCCTAGAATAAACAGGGGCCATAGGACTCCTGCCTCCTAAGAGAATGAATGGGCTGCATTGAGCAGGTTGGTGGGTATCTCTGATCGTCAAGATAGGAAGTCAAAAATGTATTGACTAGCTTCTAGTGGCATTACATCTGTGCATTTTAAAGCAATGTTAATGGAATGCATGACTTTTTTTTTTTTTACTTTTGGATGTTTATCCAACGTTGGGCTCTAGACACTTGTCCTCTTGAGCTGTCATGTAAATGTGTGAAGAGATTTTTGATTTTTTGTCTTCAGTCACTTAGGGGTGCTGGTTGGCAATTATTTTTCTTGCAATATAAACATTTTCGTGACTTTATGAAAGTCCGCCTCTGTATTACTGCAATTTGGGTTTTACCCTTTGTCCCTTCCCTAGGTGGGCTTTCTGTTCAGGAGGACACTTCAGGACTGGGCTTTGAATGCTGTGTAGATAGGAGTGGATGTGCAGGGTCTGGTAAAAAGGACATGCTGTAGCCCAGTTCCAGTGGGCTACAGAGTCTGGAGACTCCTCTGTATATGCTCTTGTGCACATTCTGGGCCTTTTGACTGCCACTCAATTTACCTCCTAATGCTGCCTTATGTGCATTACACAAAGTGGATTTTTAATGTGTTTATGTTCACATTGTGCTTATTTGCATGCTTTGAGTGTGAACCATTTTCTTAAGTAGAGCCATTCCTTCAGTGAGAATTTATTTGGGCAATTGCTCCTTACTAGTTTGTCTGGTCTTGCAGGTTTTCTGAACTCTGGTCTTGCATCCCTATAGAAAGATTATTGCTTGCATAAATTTGCCATAAATGCAGCATTAATGGAATCACAGCTTGTGTCCCACTTCCATGGTGGGTCTTAGTCTTGCTTGATAGCTACTTCCCTTCACTAAATTTCTTCTGAGTATTTAGATGGAAGATGCAAGTGATGTAGTGACTTTAGACGTGGTGTTTAAAGAACTTGGCATAGCATCAAGTTAGACTTGGCTCCAATTAGTTTGGCTTGTAACATAGCCTCCTACAGGGCTTTGCCAAAACATTGATCTGTGGCCCAACCATGTGAAGCAGATTCATTATTCCTTTGCTGAAAATAGCAACACCCAGTGATAAAGGGGTGTGTTGCTAGCAGGGGTCCCTTTTGTTTGCTAAATCAACAGTTGTGGACTTGAGCCTGTGCAAGTTCGTGCATGGATGAGACTTGCTAGATTGCTCTTCTGAAAACTGTAGTAACTCAAGAATTTTGCCTCATTTTTGGTCTGTTCTACAAAATTTGCAGTTTTCTGGGAATGAGGCATCTTAATGTCTGACTTTATATCCGTCAGAATATGCATCTGTTCTAACTGCAGCTGTTAAAAATCTGACTTCTTGGTAAATTGCCTTATTTACAGCTTTTAAAACAGGGGTGTCCAACCTTTTCAGTTGTAAGGGCCGCATTGAGTCCCCAGAAATGGTCTGGGGGCCAATTGTAAAATATATTATGGATAGACTGCAAGTGAGGACCAAAAAAAAAAGTCCCTCATGTAACCTGAAGAGCAAAAAAAAAAAAAAAAAAGGTTCCGTATTTAGTTGTTTTTGATTGGCCTGTATGCCAGGTATGCAGGCTAATCAAAAAAAAAAAAAAAGCTAAGCGGAGGCTGGACAGTCCCACCCAAATAGGGACGTCTGCTATACACCCTTAGGGGAACTAATCATTGCAAATAAAATAACCAGTGAAAGTAAAGGAATTTCTCTACAGACAGACATATATAATGAATGTTTGATACATATTTACTGAATGTTCACTCATAGGAATGAAAAACTCTGCGCATGGAGAAGACTATTAACCTAAAGAGGCACCAGAGGACAGCTGCAACACCCCTTCTGTAACTTTGGGGTCTGTATTGTACAGGGACTAAACTAAGTATGTGATGCAGAGCATAACTTCAAACATAAGATGAGCTCTATTAAAATTGACCAAGAAAGGAAACAATAGCAGGCCCTTACAAACTCATGTTTACAGAGAAGCATGAAAACTGAGTCAATAAAAGAAAGATTAAGGTACGTGTGTTTGGAATAAGAGGGAGTGACCCGGCCCCCATGCCCTGCCACACACAATTTTACGCTGCTTCCTCATTCAGAGCAGTACGAATGACAGACAACTCGCCTGCCAACCGGCAAGCGGGAGGGGTTTTAGTTTTATCTCTCATCCACACAGATCTTTCACTTTCTTCAGAAAACTCTGCCTAACTTTTTAAGGGGTCCTGTAAAAAGGAGCATAATGCTTTTTCAATCTTACAACATGTACAAATTACTTTTCTAAATGACAACAGTCAACCCAAATCGTAGTGGCCTTAAACAACTCCCCCTAACAGTCACAAGTTCGGTTCTCAGTCAGTAGTAAAGCGTCACTGTCGTACCTAAACAGGCACTTACCCGTGGGCCGCCGGCTCTCGCTTTCCTCGGTATAGTCCCACAAGTTATCTAACGAGCATAACAGTCCCCTCCAGAGTTTGAGATGCATAGATAGCCAGTCATGGTCACACAAGATGACTCTAATGTGACCTAATTTTGCATGCCAATCAAAAGTTTACAGGTCTCACATCAGAGCTAGTACATAGCATTGCAACTCAGTGTAAGAAAATTCAATCTAACGACTTACCTGTTACTGCAGGAGATGTGTAGTGTAGTCAGTAATAAATCCCCCTTGCTCTCAATTCTTCCTTCGCCACGACCTCAATCCTCTTCCTTCAGCTGTGTACCGCAAATGAATCTACAGACGCAAAAAAAGTCAGGACTGTGTTTTGGCGCATGCGCACACCAGCTGAAAGACGCTGGCTTAAAAAAAAACGGGGAAAAAGTAATGTGGCGCATGCATACAACAGCTGAGGGACACGGACGTGAAAACACACTGAAAAAAAGTCAAATTTAAACTGAAGGGTCGCAGGCCGCATGGAAGAGCTCTGAGGGCCGCATGCGGGCCGCGGGTTGGACACTACTGTTTTAAAACAAGTGTACACTTGTTTCTGAATTTGCAGAGGACGCCTATGGGAATTGAAGTCAGGCTAATTGTGATTAAAAAAAAAAATGCGGTGTATTCTCATTGTACACTGTTCTTGGGTCCTATATAGGAAGACAAAACAGTCTTAGAGCATCGGGGATATACTATGAAAGGACTAGAATACGGTGCCCTAGCTAAGCATTCACTGAAGGGAAGGGGCACCACATATTCAGGTTCTACACGTTACAGAAAATGTTAAACAAGGTGATTAACATTACGGAGACTGTGGAACTTTTGAGACTTGGTTCCTAGGGGTCATGGTCTGAATGACAGTGTTCCCCTTAAACCTGTCTTAATCTAGAAGGGTAAATGAGCCTAAATATAAGAAATGCTAATCTATTCATAGTTGTATATACATTTTAATTCATTTATGATTTATGGTATGTTTTTATTTATTGCTTTATATTTTAGTCTGTATATATTCAGGATGAATTTTTATACATTTTCTCAATGAATGCATACATTCTTGATGCAAGTACACTGGTATAGATTTTTTATGAACCTGTAGTTTTAAATTGCCAATTATCTGGTGGGTTCTCTGAAGTGATTGGCTGTTTTCAAATCGGTTTATTAAGATGTGTATGATATCTTGTTCTCTTGGTCTGAAGCAGTGAAGTGCTTAAACATGAATTTTGTTTTACAACAGCTGATACTTGAAGGTGCGTTTTCCTTTGCCTGGGTATTTTGACTTTTCACTTTTGGGTTGTGGACTGAATTTGCAGAGTAGTGCAGCACAGGCAAATGTATTCCAGATTGCTCTCTACTGGAGCCTGCCCCTGGGATCAAGTAAT
Organism: Protopterus annectens; assembly: GCF_019279795.1. Classification (NCBI taxonomy): domain Eukaryota; kingdom Metazoa; phylum Chordata; order Ceratodontiformes; family Protopteridae; genus Protopterus; species Protopterus annectens. Next base: position 807,662,839 of record NC_056725.1, on the reverse strand, counting down.
TTAGCCTTGGATGAATTCTACAAGACAAAAGCTATATCCAGGAAATCAAAAACAGTCTCTGGGGATGTTCGAGGTGCCAAAAATGCACTGCTTGTGTGAGAAGTTGTAGCTGTGATGGGTGTGGCTCTCTTGGGTTGACCCTTTCGCATCCCAAAGAGCCCCTGATGGACTGATTCTACCTTGTAAAATCAGATAACGGTAGGCCCTGTTAAAATTGTGGAACCTGAGGGTCTTTTAACCTACACAGATGAAGTACTGCATTGATTGGATAAGTCTGAGGAGGCTGAGCACATTTTATTTAAATCAGTCCTTTGGGTAACCTCTTGGGCTGAGCACATTTTATTCATTTAAATCAGTCCTTTGGGTAACCTCTTGGGCTTGATTACCATTTAATAATGCAGGCTATCGACCTAGGAAAGTCCATGATCCTCTTAATTTACAAAGTAATCTGCACAGTACACTGTAGGCTTGTACTAGATACTTCCTCTTGTGAGAGCCCTGATTTCAGCTATAAAAGTTCATTCTAAAAGCTTTGTAGTAGCTGGAATTTTCATGGCATCTTGTAGCTCTAGTTTGAGAATTTTCAGAGCCTGCAGAAGGTGCATAAACCACTTTCCTAACTGCTGTGTTGCTGTTCAATGAACACTTCTGTAGACCTCTGCAACTATCCTTGGTCTAAAGATGGGTATCCTGTGCTCTGTGCCATTCTTAAGGTAATTTTCTTTAGATTGTCAGTGTATTTTTGAGGGAAAACGGGCCATTCATAGGATATCTGCTGAAATGTTTGCTCATTGTACCACAGCCTAGTAGTGATATATTCAAATGTATTACAGCTCTGAGCATCTAAAGTCAGGTGAAGTACCCTATACTCCATCCTCCTGTTTTAACATTGTCCGTTTTGTAATGTTGCAAACGTGCAGTTTTTTTGTGTGGCTGAGCACTTGCATTTCCATGTAGAGGAGTATCTGTGGATCTGAAGCAGTTATCTGCAACCTGCGGGTGTTCAGATCTGAGCTGGCAACATTTACCAAGCATCTGCTCTAAGCTCCTCCCCCCATAATCTTTCACATCTCCTACTTTCCCGCAGATCTCATTTGCCGCTTCATGCATACGCATCATGGTCTCTACCTCCAAGTTTGGCGTAAAGTGGACATTTGTCATTGTGTCAGATTATTAAACCCTTCCCCTTTGTTCGGTTTTTTGTTTTTAAAAAAAAAAATTAAAAATGTTGTGTAGGCCTAACAACCTTAGTGCGTGTGAGTTTTGGGTTTAGTTTTGGCTGAGTAGGTTTCTGTGATGGCTGAGCAGCAAAAACCAACTTTTAAAAAATGCAGTGTGGCCACAAGCTTTCACCAGCCAATGGCCACATGGTGTGATGTTTGCCTGTGTCAACCCTAGGGCTTTGAAGGAAAGGAAGGCAAAGCTGCCAGGGCCTGCTACCAGTTTCTGCCTTGACACCAACCTCTGCTCCAGTAGCCGATCAACTCTCACCTCAGGCTGGGACTCTACCTTCCTCTAAGCCTTCTGAGGTGGAGACTAAAAGTAAAGAAAACGGGACAAGAGATGGAGTGGAAAGGCACTGCAGTCTCCAGAGTGGGAGCCCTTTCCTAGCCCACCTACAAAAGTTGTCAGGACTGCCTCTCCTTGGTTCCACTCCCAGAGTTTCTCCCCAGCCCTCAGACCAGAGGCCCCCTTCGGGGTCCACACAGACCAGCCAGATCAGTCTGTCGCCTCCTTGCAGTTGTCGGAGCTAGACATGGACAGGATAATGCGGAGGTTCATTTGGATGCAGATCCAAATGGAAGTCTTGCCAGGCCCCTCTCTGGCCAGAGAGGGGACCTCTATGCCTTTCTTCCATCCAATTTCTCCTTTATCTGACCTGTGGTTTTGGGGTTTATGGATCCTCTGAGCTGGGGGTTTGGCACTGACTGTTCAACCTGTACACCACCGATTACCTTCCTCTGATCAGAGGGAATGGAAGTGTCTTTGGTTCTGGCTTTCAGATCCAAGCCATTCCTTTGGAACCCTGGCAGCCTTTGCCCCGATCCTCATGGCAGAGATCTTTTGTTTGCTAAGGAGGTGCACTCTCCTTCAACATGGTGCAGAGAGTTCTCTTCCCAAGGATTGAGACCCCAGCCTATTGTCTTGGACTCAACCCAGGCTCCTGTGGATTGGGTCATGACTCCCATCAGTGTGTCCCAGGGACAGCCTGTGCTAGAGTACCCCCAGGTGGATCCTGTCGTGGAACCCACCCTGTGACTTAGCCCTCCTCAGTCTCACTAAAGAGGGTCCCTGTAAGCACTTTTGTAAGAGGAGGCACATGGACTCCCCAGAGTCCCTCACAGAAGATACCGACATGGATGAAGGTGAGGGTTCCCCAAGGTCAGCTCCAAGGATAGCTCCTTTTTAGGGGGGGTTGGTCGGCCCTGAGACCCTCTATGGATGACTCTGTATTCCTGGAGGCCTTTGGCATGGGCCCATCTACATCCTGGGTGTCCTCTCCTGGAGATCTTAATGGATGCCAGGACAGTAGCTTCTCCTCCTGCAGACACAGGCCTGGTACAAGGGATCCTTGGTGGCTGCAGCTGCTACAAAGTGAGAACTGGCACAGGAAAGTTCTTGGGTCCATCCTCCAGACAAGGAGTCTAGGGTGGTGGATCTATTTGGGAAGTCTTTTCTTCAGCGATTGTTTTCTATAGGAGCGCTGAATAATTTGGCACCTGTTGTACGACTTCAGTGAGATCTAGTTACAGAATTCGCTGTGTCACCCCCAGAGTCTTTGTCGCCAGAGGACAAGCTGCTGTTAAAGTCTGTTTTGAACACTTAATGCATCTTCTTTCCTATGCCACAGAAGGAGCGGCTAGGGCAGCTGGGACCAGTATAACTATGAGGCGACATGCTTGGCTCAGGCTATGTAAATTTGCAGACCCCTTCAAGGCATCCTTCACAAATGCTCCCTTTGGTTCTTCCTTGTTCAGGAAGACTGACACCCTGGTCCAGAGCGAGAAGGACTGGAAGACTGCCATTGGAGTCGGCTTCTCTAGCTCTCAAAGATCCTCTTCTAGGAATCTGAGGACAAGAGATGTGGTTCTCAAAATTGTTTTCCTGTGAGTGGTTCTGAATCTCTCTTCCTGGGACTCAGGACACCATCCCCTAGAGACGGAGGGGGACAAGATGGGTGCCACCCCAGAGGTAGAGGGGTGGCTGAGGAACTCTGGGTCTAGGGGCATCTTCCAAGACCCACACAGCAACGCTGAGGGGTTGCCTGACTCCTCCTCTAGACAGTCTGGGGAAGATTGTCATTGCACCCAACTGCTTGGGCATCTACTGTTGGGTGCTCCAAAATATCCAGAGGCTACTCCATGCCCCACCCATCCAACCAAAGTGCCTCCCAGATGTTTCACCTGCTCAATGGTCACCTTGCAGTCCGTTCTACCTTGCCTCCAAGAATGCGACTGTGCTCGATAGACCTCCAGGACACTTGCTACGATATCAAAATTTCCAGGCGATTCCTTCGCTTCCTGCTGGGAGCCAATAATTTCCAGTTCAGAGCCCTACCCTTTGGTCTCACCCCAGCCCCCAGGGTGTTTACCAAGGTTATGGCAGTTGTAGTGATTCACCTGAGGCTTCAGGGAATTCGGGTGTTTCTTATCTAGGTGATTGGCTCCTTGCTGCTGCCACCAAGTGTCTACTTTGCATGGCCAGAGACTCCTTCCTGCATCTTGCAGTCAACCTAGGAAGTCATTGAACCAGAAGGACCTTGGACATGGACACTACACTATTGAAAGTCTCTCGCACTGGACAGGGTCCAGAACCTACGGACGCATGTAAGTGATCATTGGCCCCAGGATTCCAATTGCAAGCTATGTTCTCAGAGCCCTAGGCTCCATGGCCGCAGCAATCTCAATCCTTCCCTGTATGCACCTTTTATATACAGGTGCTTCAGTGGACCATGGTAGTTCAGTGGTCTTGGTGAAGCCTCCCCATGGACTATCCAATAAGAATCAGCAGTACCTGCAAGATGTCTCTTTTCTGGTAGCTCCAATTGCTGGAAATCTTGACAGGGCGTACCTTCATAACACCCACAGTGACCACAGATGCCTCCCAGCTCTGGTGAGGGGGGGGGGCACTATTTGGAGAGGACTGTCCAAGGCACGTGGTCCCAGACTGAGACCAGATTGCATATCGGTGTTCTGGAGATGAGGGCAGTTCTTTTAGCATTGCAAGCCTTCAATGCTGTTTTAGCATTGCAAGCCTTCAATGCTGTTTGTCCCCTGGGGCCTATTACAGTTCAGTCAGACATGTCAGTAGTCTGGTATATCAACAAACAAGGAGAAACCAGATCTTACCCTCTCTGTCGTGAGGCCAGGAGTGGGCCATCTCCACCTGGCAAGTTTCAGATTGCAACATATATCCCAGGATGCTCCATTTTAGTGGACAAAATGCCATATGAGTGGTTTCTGAAATGGTCAATAGTGGGGTAGATCTTGTGTGGGGTCAGCCTTGCTGCAATCTCGCATCTCCTTCCAACACAAAGTGCAGCGAGTTCTTTGCTCTGATCCCCTCACCAGGGGACTCCCCAGAGATGCTCACGGCCATGCTTTGCCTCCTGGGTTACTGTATGCTTGAACCCCCATTACCTCTCATTCCGAGCTTTCTTCAGAAAGCTTACTGACTGGTGTGCAAACCTTGTCAAGTGTGGTTCCCCTTCCTCTGGTCTCATGTTCTAACTCCTCCTCTGATTCTGGATCCTTGCCCGGATCTCCTCTCATCCCTCTGGTATCTTGCCCAGATCTCCTCTCCTCCCTCTGGTATCTGTCCACCTGATCTGGACAAGCCTCAAGCTGACTGCTTGGTTGCTCCAATTCCCCTGATTGCTAGGACTCCCAGACTATTTTTTTTGGTGGCATCCCACAAAGCTTCCACTAGGAAGGTTTATCGCAGCAAATGGAAACTCTTCTCAGTGGAGCCTAGATGACTTTACAGCCCCAGTTTCTGCAGTGTTGGGAGTTTTTGTCCAATATTTTCCAACGAGGGGTAGTTCCTCAAGTACAACTGGCAGCCATCTCTATTTTTCATGTCTGTGAAAAATATGAATGCTTTGGCCTCTTGAGACTGTGTAAAGCTTTCCTGAAAGGCACGTTTTACGCCCCCCCAGTTAGATTCAGTCCCTCCTTGACCTTACCCTAGTTCTACAGGCACTGGCTGCCCCCCCCCCCCTTTTGAACTTGCAGAGTTGAAATTCTTATCCTGGAAGACCACTTTCCTAGTGGCCATTACTTCAGCCAGAAGGGTTTCAGATTCAAGCTTCGTCTGCCATGCCCCCTTACTTGATATGGTTTTGCTCCGCGTGAACCCTTTCGTACTGAAAGTTGCCTCTGAATCAAATATTAACTAGACTACTAATCTGCCTGTTTTCTTTCCAAATTTTTAGAACAAGGGTGAAAAATAAACTGCATTTGCTAGATGTTCATAGACTGCTTCTATTTTCATAGGACTAAACCCTTTCGTAAGTCCAGTTATCAGTGTCCTTTTTTTTTTTTTTTTTTTTTTTTTTTTTTTTTTTTTGTAGACCCTTTTTGGGCAAAGCAGTTTCCAAGGCCTCCTTAGCTAGATTGATTACACAATGTATACTGCAAGTCTTTAAGGGTAAAGGTCTGTCCCTACCTGGTCCCGTTAAAGCTCATTCTACCAGATCTACTGCTGCTTTTTTGGTCTGGGGTTTCACAGAATGATATCTGTGTAGCAGCAACCTGGACATTTTTATTGCTCATAAGTTTGATTTGATTTCTAGAGGGAGAGCATCCTTTGGCTCTGCAGTGCTCAGGAATGTCCTTCCATGAAGGCCTCCCAGGGGTTTTGTTAGCTGGGGACTGTCCCACAGGTTGCAGATATCTGAAGTTAACTTTCAGATAAAGAAGTTATGTACTCACCATAATGTTCCATCTGAGCAGTTGTACTTCATTTTCTGCAACCGTCCCGGCCTTCCTTCCCCTGAACCTGTTCTAGGTTAGTGCTGTAAGTTGCTGATCTGAGGGAAGGTAGGAGATGAGGGATTATGGGCAAGGGGAGCAGATGCTTGGTAAACGTTGCTGGTTCTGATCCGATATGAATCCTAAGTATAACTACTCTGATGGAACGTTATGGTGAGTACATAACTTTTTTTTTTCTGGTAATTCAGTATCAAGGAATGCCTCATACTAATGTACCCTACCATCTGTAAAATGGAAACATTATCAGTACTGCTGTAGTGCTTCCATGTTCAGTAGTACATGAAGCGGTAAGATTTTATTTGTGTTATTTTTAGGTTTTCACTTAATTTGGGATCAGGTGATGAGAATGTGGTCCTACACTTCAACCCACGCTTTGATATGCTTGGAGATTACAGAACTATAGTATGCAATTCCAGAGAAGGTGGCACTTGGTGTGAAGAGCAACGAAACACTAATTTCCCCTTTGAATCTGAAGAGGAGGCTGAAGTAAGATTTGGAGAGCATTTGAAAAATATTCTCATCACTGTGACTGCATGTGTTTCAGAATTTCTATATTTTATTGCACAAACTTGTATGCAGATGGCAAATACTGAATCATTGGGTGAACTAGATCATACATCCCTATACTTCTATGCCTGTATTGATTTTACTTCTATGCCTGTATTGATTTGAAATGTTTTAATACGAATTTCCTTCCATGAGAATATGCTAAAACCTTGGCACTCTTGTGCTGATGTAATACAGAAAGTATTTATAGTATTGTAACTATTAGTCAAATTGTAAATATTTAAAAATGGATGCATATTTTTACATCTCTTTATATTGCTTTTAAGTTTCAGATTTCGTCCAGTTATGACTTCTTTCTCTTAATTTCTAGATATCTGTCTCGCTTAAGGAAGGTTGCTTTGAAATTAAGGCACAAGCTGAAGAGATGAGCTTTCCAAATCGTATGCCAGCTGAAAAGATAAGCATGCTTTCCATTCAAGGAGACTTTATTGTCAAGTCCTTCAAAATTGAAACCTAATGTCAAACTTCTGGATTAGTTCTTAAACAAGTTTAAGCATAAACCAAAGCCTCCAAGCAAGCATTTATTTACAGGACTCTTGCACATCAGGTGGATTGTTGTAGCACCTTCGTGAAATGCATTTTTTACTTCTAATTGTATTTTCCATGCATCTGTATTTGACTTTACTAGCAGTGTCCTGTAGAGCTAAAAGTTTCTTAATTCGTTTTCCCACCTTCTGCTAAGACAACTTTTTGCTAGAGCCTCTCATTTTGGTTGCCAGCTTCTAAACTACATTTTTTGGCATTCTGTCTCCAGTGCTGTCGTTCTTTTCTCTGCTATTTACTTTATGGTGTGTAATAGGACCATGTCGCCCCCTTTCCTCGTCTACTTCAAATTCTCCAAGTTTATGTACTTGCATGTTTAGAAGACTTGTGCAAAATGTCCTATGCACTTTGATTCTTGCAAGTCCACTTCTCAACCTATGCTCCTGGCTTCTGCCACTCTTCATTGCTACCACCATTCCAGTCTATAAATAGGTGTTTCTCCCTTTTGATACTCCTCCATAGTATATTTCTAGTGCTGTGGACTTTTGAGTGCATATGCCATCACCTTTAACACAGAAGTTCTGTTATCTATAGAATCCAATTATCTGTAGGGTTAGAAACTAAATGAATATTCTAGATGCATCCTTGTGATGTCTCCAGATTGCACTTTCATGATCTCTGGTGGTAGTTGCAGAGAATGGTGAATTGCTGCTGCCCAGGTGCAGGGCTTGATTCCTTTCACCTTTTGCCTGCTGTGCAAGTCTGAGCAAGTCACTTAAGCAGACAGTGCTCCTGGGTCACTTCTGAAAAGGCCATTGTACCCAGTAGGCTTTCCCAATCAACAAATGGGTAATGCAATGGAGTACATTTGATCACTTCTTGCACTGCATGGCATAAACCTTCATGTAGTCTTTCTGCCCATTTAGGGGTGGTATTCCCATTATGAATGTCCTTTAAACACCACATCAAAGTTCATGATATCTTACCAGGATGCTAGTCTTAATCTTCCTCTGATTTTTAACAAGGTCATCTACACATTTTGCCTCAACCCCTTCCTCGAGATTAACTTGGCATGCTAAACTCCTATGGACACTTTCTTGACAACTAGTTTGATCTTACCAGCTTTTCTCTTTTTTTCAGTAGACTTTAACCGATATTGCACCTATTTTAGTTGCCATCTTTGATACGGAACAGTTTACAGACCTGTGCCACAACCATGGTAGTGAAACCTAGTGGGCAGAAGGACCAAGGACAAAATCTTAAACCACTATTTCTAATGCAACTCTACTGAAGGATCCTTTTTCTTCCAAATGTTATGAATTTCTATACAGCTGATGTAATGCTCATTGCCAACTGAAATGAAGCACAGATTATGTCTATTGAGGACCCAGAACATTACACAGTTTGGAATTTGCAAGTTCTGTGCACTGTTTAAAAAAAAAAAAAAAAAAAAAAACTGACTTAATAGTAATAAAGCTAACTATTTATCAAATATTTTTTATTTGAGTCTAAATTTTGTCTGTTTGGGTTAAATAGGTTGTAGGTGGTAATTCATATTTTGTCTGGCTCCCTGCATCCCTTACTTGTTTGATCTGCTTTAATCAAGGTAACAGACTGCAGGTTTCAAGCACCTAATATATACTGCAAACAATTCAAATTTAATACTTGCATTCCTACTCCAAGTAGCAAAGTCCATGTGCAGTTGGAGACTGTCCTGTCAGTATAAAATGTGTATGAAGAAGCTGAAGGAAGTAAATGTGGAGATCATTGACTTGTAGTTCTGTATAGAGCTAGTCCCCTGGTCCTAAGGGGGGCTACTAGCTGATCTGTTGAACCCTACCTTGTTCACTCTATACATTTACTGATTTGGGTGCATTTAATGCAGTGATTCCCACTGAGTGCAGTATATTTTCTCCGTTTGAAATTTTACACATCTAAACTTGTATCTGGCATACAGTAGCCACAGACCACATAGACACTTGATTGCACATTTTCCATACCTTCATGCTTGCAGTCATTAATTTTTTGATACTTTATAACTGAATCAGGGCTGAATCAGGGCCTGCTCTTGCAATGGAAGCTATTCTGGATTAGATGTCAGCCCATCACAGGATGCATGTACACAGCACTCACTACACACAACCTACAGGACATGACTGCATCCAGTAATCCCTTTGACATATAGCTAGCTGCCATGCAGGCTCAACATACATCTAGTCCATATAATGTGGTATGATTTCTGTCGAATGTAGCTTTCTATACAATTTCAGTAAGATAAGGGCTAAACCAGTGAGGTTTTGCAGTTGTGAAACAAATTTTGTACATCACAGGAATGAGTTCTCACATTGCTCTCCTGCACCTGAATTGTCCTCTTCCAGTAGTAAAGTTAAATTGCAGATATCTATAAGCCAGCCAATAACACTAATAGCAGAGTAGCTATATAGACTGCTACCTCTTTCAGACAACATGTTTCCCATCAGTATGCATCAGTTAAACAATGGGATCTTACAAGCAAGGCAAACGTGGTACGTATTTTGGTTTTTAACTGTTGCTACCCAAGCAATAATAATTGGCTCATTCATCACATCTAAAGTGCATATCTAAATCCTACTGTAGATATTAAAGCATGTTGAAATGCAAAACTGCTACTGTCAGACAGCGTGAACTCTTAAAGCAGCCTAAGGAGGAATGCATTTTAAAGAGCCATGGTGGTAGACTCAAAAGTGCAGGGGTGAGAAATGAGATGGATATCAGATGTCCTTAGTTGCACTTGGTAACTATTGTCTTAAGTGCTGGCAGAACTGAATGCCCAAGAGGGCAAATATGAAAGTTGACTCCGTGGTGGTGGTGGTGGTGGTGGTGTGTGTGTGTGTGTGTGGGGGGGGGAAGAGTCCTATACGGATAAAAGCAAATGGTGAGGTTTTAAAAGTACCATGCTAAACCATGTAGGCCTCGCTTTAGTTTCTGAAGCATAACAGTATGTTTAGTTGCAGTCAAGCTGCAATCTCTTCTGCCTTCTAATGTAGAAGTGCTTGAGGCAAGAAACCAAGATCCTAAAAATGTCATTCCTGGTAATCTTCAAATGAAAGCAAGAATGCTTGACCACTGTAGACTGTCTATAGACAATGTACTTTGCTACCATAAATAACAGAAGTTTACAAAAGAGTAATTTGACCAAGTGCCATATATAGCCAGGGTTTCAGATTCTGCTCAAGGAGTTTGCACTGTGCATTACTAGGGAAAGTTGTATCTCCAGCTTAGCTGTGTTAAGACACCCTTCTTTGAGATGCAGGCTAGCATAAACTTCATACATAATGGACTGAGCTGTGCACTGATGCTCCACATGGCTAATGATAGAATGTGGAGATGTCTGGACGTACCCAGATTTCTGTTTCTATCACATAAGTGGGTGGTAACCTTGTACAAAGTTCCTCTGAAGTTTCGATTAGCAGTGTTGACTTGGATAATCTGACAGGACCAAAATGGAGTTTACTTCCTTTCTATTGATTAATTTAACTACCCTAATGAGGATAGTTGTGCTATGAAGAGGGCAAAAACTACCAAAAGTAAGCTGACCCTGTGAACTTTAATTGAGCTACCCAGAAATGGAATTTGGAGACTAAAACTACAAAGATTTTGAGGTGTGTTCTTTAACTAAAAGGTAACCTTTAAGACAAATTTGGACCTCCAGAAGACTCAAAGCCAGTGAAGGCCTGGAACATCTAGGGTGTGCCTAGCCTGAAGTACCAGGCCGGAAGATTTAAGGAGCATCTGAACCTACATGACTTGACCATTACCGTTTTCTTTCATTAAACAGAATGTTTCTCTCCGCCTCTGCAACTGCATGCCACTTTGTCATGGGGCCAGTGGCAGAATGATCTAAAGTGGGTGAAGTGAACTAGGTTGGACCTTGCAATCTGTCAAAGCTGAAAGCAGGTCAGATTACTGCTACGCAGATATCTGTTAAACGCTACCTTCACAACTACCAGACTGGTAAAGAACACAATTATCATCAGTTCAAGGTGGTCTTTCCAAAGAATTCACTTCCATTGTTGGAATGTTTGAACATTTTATCTTGAAACCATGACTTGTGTACCTAAGAGGCAACAGGATGGTTGAGCCAGTGAGTCCAGGAGATGTTATGACTTGGTCTAGCTCAAGGCTGTCTCAACACTGTTCAGCAGTTGATGACGACTAAGGTAAGTTGCAGTCTTGGATCAAAATCTGAACAGCTGGAGGCTAGTAAAGGGTAGTGCTAGAGAAGACATGGCAAGAACTGGTGACCTGGACCACAGCCAACATTCAACCTGAATGTTGGTCAGGAATGCATCCAAGATGAGAGCTGGCTGAAGTGGGCAACTGAACAAACTAGAATTCATGAATATGTCCCCAAGAATCCAAAGGCTTTGAGCTCCGGGGATATTCCATCTAGATCAAAATATGCAGGTTGTTACTACACCCATAACAATAGGGTGTGTGGTGTTGGTGAATCTGCGAATTCACCATAAAAATCATCACCAAGCTGTAGTCAGGCTGACTAGGTGCTTGTTTCCTCCAAAGAAGTCCAACACTGCTGTACATAAAAGGCCAAAAATATTACAAAACTCAGTGAACTGCTTTTGCCCACCATAAACCCAGGGCATCAGAGTTGAAAACTGCACATCACTCTTAAGTAAGGAAAAGCAGGGCACTCATAACTGCTTAGACCTACACCATATCAAATACATTCTAAGAAAAATGCATTAAAACCTTATGTTGTCAGGTATACAAATCTTATAACATTGTATTATGTTAGCAGCTACTATTTTAACTGTACTTGTCTATTAATATGCTGCTAATAGAACTACCTTAGTTAATACCCGGGCTAGCCATGGCATTCAATCTTGTTTCCATGCCAGTTATATGACCATGTGTTTTGTTGCATTCCCCACCCCCCAGGTTATTCATTTGCACTCTAATAACATTTTGTAGACTGGGCATAGCATTAGTGGTTTTCTTGTGTTTTTTTTTTATCTTCCATACATTCCCTCAATTTTCTAGTAGTTTTCCCTACATAGAATGCCATACAGGAAATGCAGGAAGCTACATAAAAACTCCATCTGTGACTTGGCCATAATTAACAAACTTAGGCATTCTACAACCATTCTCCTTTGAAGTACAAATTATTTTAAGCACAATTTCCATCGTGGTAGTATAGTATTGACAAGTGTTGGTCACTACCACACATGGCTTCATGAAATTCCATACCTTCCTTATGCAGTATTGTAAATTAATTGTGTTCAGTTAATACACTTTCATCAAAATCGGTACTTTAAGGACATGCAGTCCCAAGAAATGAGGCTGTGAGAATCCAGTATGTGCTTTGCATGGTGGTAAAGTCTGATGTACAGTTTTCAACCTACCTGCTGCTACTATTGGTCTAAAGGGGGGGGGGTGTGAAACATTGTATATGGACCTTCGGAATACCGAAGATTGACAATTATTGGTGTTTCTTACTGTCAAGAATTATTAATCTTTGTCAATAGTGCATCTAAAAGCCACTAATCAGTTTGTGCACAAGCAAAATTAATCTTGTTGGAAATTCTTGTGTGTGTGTATTCGAAGTCTCATACGTAACTGTGTGGCATGCTGACAACCCCCCACCCTTGTCAGGTTTTGATACAATAATCTTTGGATACATTAACGTTCACCAGGGGTTAGGTTGTTTAAAGAAATTTCCTGTTCTTAAATTGTCTGAAATCCCTTTCACAACAGGTAAACAGTGGAATTAAGTACTTTTCTTAAGTTCTCACATCTGTAATCAGTAGGCGTGATTTCACTAAACTTCTAAATTTCTTGTGTTTAGTTTAAAACTGCATGTCCAATCACAATCGGGTGCAACATCTAAAGCTGAAAATTTTTAAAACTATCCTTGTGCCTGTTGGGCTCCCCCATACACCAGTATTAGTGCATATTTGATGTTCTTCGTGTTTCACTGTTGCAGTCATAACATTTGGGTTATCTGCTTGCAGTAGCCCTCAGTCTGATTATCATAAAGTCTTTGGTGCTGCATCTGCTGTCTTATCTTCCATGATGTCAGGTAGTCGGGGGGGGGGGGGGTATAAAGCATGCATTCAGTCTTTCTTGCCATGCGGTGCCTGCAGCAGAAGCGGTTTTCAAGTGCCAGTCGGCAGACTCCTGAAATTTTTGTTTAGTTTCAGATCTGGTCTTAATCTAAGCTAAGCACCCCATTGGGGATCCTTTTTCTTGCTCTAAACAGATGTCTAAGTTAACAATTGTATTTATTGCGGAAAGCAAATACCTCAAAGATTTTCTTTCATACTGCATTCCTTGCTTGGGCCCAGACCACTATACCTCGCAGTTGGTTTTGTGCCCTATTCAAACCTCTTACTATTCGTCTGTTTTTATATTCAGATATTTTGCTACTCAGTTTAATTGTCCAAAAATGGCTCTCTAAGCCATCAGACTACAGAAATTCCTAAAAAAAAACGCAAAGATAAAGACAGACTGCATAGGTCCAAAGCTGCTGACTACTCTCCTAAGCTAGTAACTGGTTTGCTGGTACTCATTGAGGTGCTTTTGCAGCCCCTGATGCCCGCTACTTCAGATTCACAGGCCTCTACTAAGACCCATTCTGAGTCTGATATGCCGCGAGATGCTTCTTAAAACTGTGTAACCTGTGGATGTCTCTACCTTGGATGGGTTGAGCTGCTGTTCAGGCACTGGCTTCTGAGGGTGTATTCAGGCCTACTGACTTGGCATATTAAACCAGTCTTCAAGGCCTAAATGGTCAGGCCCCTATGCCTAAAAAACAATAAGAATGGCTGAGGACCTTATTACTCTAATCAGGGGAAGCCATCCTTCCCCCTTACTCTTGGAGCATTTCTGCTGTGAAAGCCAGGATTACTCTTTATTCCAAAAAGAGGCTTGGGGGAATTCTTACTTCAGACCTTTAGCTATCCCTCCTGTACTGGACTGTGTAATGATGCCTTCTTGTAATCTAGCCTGGCCCCTGACACTTTACCTCCTACTCCCAGAAAACCTGATGGGTATTACAGGGTACCTGACTCTCCCAAGTTCCTCTTTAAAAATCCTACTGTGGATCCTGAGACCACTTCACAAGGACCCAATGGCATTAAGGCTACTACTGCCAAAAATCCTACCCCCTCGGATAGAGATTCCAGGGCACTAGATAAATGAAGAAAAGGCATACACATATGCAACTTTGGTCATTTAAGGTTTTAAACTGCCAGTTTCAAGTATCAGCAGTGTATTATTGGATTGCTGACGGTGCTGAAAATTACAGGATTTAATGCATTCTGCTGAACAAGTTGGAAAACCTACTTTGCATATGTGGTTTTGAGGTTTTGATTTATTAGAGGCATCTTGCAGGGCTGCTGTCACTGGGTCTGTACTTGGGAAGGCATGCTTTGCTCAAGGAGCAATCTTTGCCAGATCGTTAAAGCTAAATTACTGGATGCTCCCTTAAACCAAGGCCACCTGTTTGGCAAAGCAGAAGAAGTACTTAAAGATGGAAGAAAAAGCTAAATCTATGCAAACTGTTAAGGATTTCCTGCAAGTACAACCTCCCAGATTTAGTAGGCATTGGCCCTCTAAGAATTGGTCCTTTCCTGCCTCTTCCGGCCTCATGTCCAAACCCAGAACCAGCAGAACACCCAGGCTTCAGTCCCAAGGTACTCGCAAACCTAAGCAGTGGGGGTTCCACTTCCAATGCAGGGAGTAGCAAGACTCTTCACCCCCCCCCCCTATGGTAAAACTGTCTCAATGACTTAACCTTAAACCTTCCAAACCCTGATCAACTCACTGTTCCTTTAGGGGGAAAGATTGCCCTGCGTGCAGAAAATTGGGAACTCATTACCCAGGACAAATGAGTTTTAAATAGTTTCCCAAGGATACAGATTCCACTTCCACTCCTTACCAACTACAGATGGCTAGCCAGACCTAACCCCAAATCAGTGGACAGAGGCTCAAAACCAAGTTCTCAAGCATTGGGGCTATTCACCCTGTTCCAGAAGTGTTTCTACTGAGACTTCTGGTACCCAGAAATGACCATTCCTGGTATCCTATCTTGGGTCTGTATCCTAAACATTTTTGGTAATCCCCAAAATTCAAGATGCTAACTTAATCAGCTGCTTCCCATTCTAGGCAAAGATGCCTGGTTGGCAACACTGGATTTAAAGGAAGACTACCTGCACATCCCAATAAAGGGAATCTTTAAGATACCTACACTTCAGAGCAGAGGCTACATGCACTATCTGTTCTCTGCACTGCCCTTTGGCTTATCTACTGTGCCCTGGGTGTTCACAAAGTGCCTAGCTCCAGTCATTGCATTTTGCAGGCAAAGAAATATTCAAATATACCCATACCTGGATGATTGTCCTGGCTTTCTGCCTGAATTAGACATACTATTAAATCATCTGGCATTTGTAAAGAAATTGCTAACTTCTCTAGGGTACACCATAAATGAAAAGAAATCTCATCTTGTACCCTGCCAAAAAATTGTATTCCTGGGAGCAAGTTTGAATACAACTTCCCAGATGGCTTACCTTATTTCTGAGAAAAGTTAGCCTACTTCAAACTACTGGCCCCAAAGACCCAGCTATCTGCAAGCCCTGGGGTTCATGGCCTCCTGCATTCTACTAATTCCATATGTAAGACTGCATATGAGGAAACTACAGTGGTATGTAAAAAGCCTATGGTGTCCACATTCTCGGAGTCTAGAATCAATGATTCCTATCATAACTTGTCTACAGATAGTTCCTTTGGTGGGTAGAGCCCCGTCACCAAAACAAGGGACTATTCACTCTACCCCCTGCCACCCTAACAGATGCATCAGACTATGCATGGGGGGCTTATTTGGCAGGGCAGTTCATTCAGGGTAAATGGAACAAAGTCAAATGCTCCTGCATATCAAATGTCAGCTGTACCATATGTTGACAACCTTCAAGGATCACATTCTTCAGGACAATTATTGGTAAAGAGAGACAGCGCCAGTGTTGTGGTACATAAGCAGGGGGGGGACCCACTCATACCCTCTCTGCAGACTAGTTATGGCTCTGTGGAACAGCCTTGAGCTACAAGTGCACTTGGCTCAATTACCTGCCAGGAAAGCTAAATACACTGGCAGAAATGTAATCCCACACGAGTGGGAACTGTGACTCCTCCCCCCCCCCCCCTGCCTCTCCTCTCCAAGGTATTACTAAAATCAAACTGGACAAACTTAGGGACAATACTGATTATTGGCATGGCCAGTCTGGTGCACTGGTACCCCCTCTTGTGCAGTGTCACTGCTGGCACCTGCCTCAGACCCCTGCTCTGCTGGCTCAGCAGGAGGGCCAGATTCTGCACCCTCTGCTTCAAACCCTGAACTTGGCAGCCTGGCTAATTTACCTGATCTCTCTGTTCCCATCCCTCCGTAAGTAGTTGATGGCTGTCCTTCTGGAGGCAAGGAGGCCTAGTACTACAGGATCCTATGCTGAAAAATGGAAAATATTCTGTTCCTGGAGCCAAACTCATGGGATGGGCACAGCAGCACCCAATTTACCTCATTCTTCAATAATTAACAGAGATGCTTCACAAGACCCTTTCCTCCATCAAAATTCATGCCTCTGCCATTTCAGCTCATTACAATACAGAGCAACCACTCTTTTTCATCTACTGTGGAAGCAATTCCTCAGAGGGGCCAAAGACTTTAAGACCACCCAGGAGTGCCCTTTTGGAAAAGCTCACTCTACCTTCGAGCCAGCTGCAAGTGCAGAGTTGAAATTCTTATCTTGGAAAACGGCCTTCCTTCTAGCCATCACTTCGGCAAGAAGGGTGTCTGAATTACAGGCCTTCATGGCTGTGTAGCCTTTTCATCATGTGGACCGTGTCTTGGAACCAATCCTTCCTTCATGCCCAAGGTGGTATCCAGTGACACCCTTAATCAGTCCAGTGTCGCCCTTAATCGGTCCATTCATTTGCCAACCTCTTCTAATCCACAGAACAAAGGGGAACTAATACTGCACTCCTTTGGACATGCAGACAACTTAGATTTTACTTGGACAGTACTAAACCTCTCAGGAAATCCAAACTGCTGCTGGTTGCATTTGCTGCAGGGGCAGAGGGGAAAGATATTGCAAAGCAAGCCATTTAAGTGGAAAGGTCATTGCATTCTTTTCTGCTATAAGCACCAATGAAAACTATCCCCACAGGGGATAAGACCACATTCACCCAGGGCTGCATCTACCTATACAGCCTTTCTCTGTGTCCCTACCAGGGACATCCTAGAAGCTACTACCTGGAGTTCTGTACATACCTTCAACAAGCATTACCACTTACCAATTGTTTTTAAATCCGGAGCTGGTTTTGCAGGGCCTTATAGTGGGTCCTAATGCTATTTAAATTACCTCCTCCCATCCTTAGCTTTGGGAATCTACCCAAATGTGATGACTGCAACAGTGAAACATTAAGAACATAGTACAGTTGTGTGCACTTGCCATAAATGTAGATGTTGGTGTATTCACTGTTGTAGTCCTGGTTACCCTCTCTCCAGCCCCCTGACTTCTATACCTTTTGTTCTTGTGCTTAAAGCTTTCTGGTGTGTGCTTTTTGTTGGAGGTGTAACCTTGTATATAATTGCTTCCCATTATGGGGGCGCCTGATATCTGGGGCAAGAAAAACCTGATTAAAATGGTGTCTGCTGCATGCTTTATACCCTTGACTACCTGACATCATGGAAGATGAGACAGTAACTGACGCAGGACCCCTGATTGATAATCAGGCCAACCTGAGGGCTACTGCAAGCAGATAACCTAAATTTGACTGCAGCAGCAGTGAATAAACTTTAACATCTACACTTATGTGTACACAACTGTACATTTGTACCATTGTACCCTTTCTCTCCTGCCACCATGAGGCTGCAGTATCCATCTTGCCCTGGTATTGCATTCAGCATGACTGTACAGCTTGCAGTGGGGGTTTTTTCTGGTGAATTGTTTCTTTACCATGTTTGGTGTCTGGGGAATCTGCCTGGTTAGTTTAGAACTGACAATGGAACTTGTATCTGGGGCCATTTGTGGATCCAAATAATTGGGCCCCACTAATCTGTATAGGCTTGCACTTTTGTACTCCTCAAGGCCCTATGCTAAAGGTAAGCCGCCACTAAAATGACTGCAAAGTAACACTTTTGATGTGCATCCTTGTCTATTCTGGCTTTTTTTTAACCCTAGGCTGGGTCCTAGAAATTGGAGATGGGGGTGGCGGGCTGATATTAATTGCTATGAACAGTACTATTACTTCACTTGGATGCTGGATAAGAAAAGCCAAACTTTTATTTTGTACCATAAGAGGACATGGCACACTCTCTTTGTTCACTATATACCCCTTCCTCTCCAGTGACCACTAGCTTCAAAAATGGGTTTGCAAACAATTTCTAGGTGATGCTTTAGTGACAGATTTTCCACCTTGATAACACCAGTACAATTAGTTAACAAAATCCACACAATAGCCCAGATCTAGATCACTATCATTATCTGACATGGGTGCTTGCAGATGGGTTATTTGGAAGGATCTAAGTGAGCATTGCCCTTTGCTATCCACTTGGTCACTCGAGAGGGCCCTCCCCAAGATTGTTTCTCAAATGTAAAATATCCCCCCTTAATTCCTTCCCCAGGGATATTATGATTGCAGCAGAGGTGTCTGAAATACTTAGCCATTTTGCACCCTCTTCACATAAAGGGCACTTTTTTCTCTCTTCTGTCCTCCCCCCACCCACTCAATGGAGAAGATGACTCTGGTATGCTCTTAACAGATCTCAAAGCCATTATATCTGAAAAGACCTACAGTGATGTAAAAAGTGTACACACACCTGTTAAAATGCCAGGTTTTTGTGATATAAAACGAGACCACAATAAATCATTTCAAAACTTTCCCATTTTCAATTTGACCTATAACCTGTGTAATACAATTGAAGAAAAAATGTTGGGGGATATAAAAATGTACAGTAAGCTGGTTGCACAAGTGTGCACCTTCAATGAAGCTTTTGATTTAATTATAGCCTTCAGTTGTCTTGGGTGTACACCTGCCATCAATTAAAGTTCAGCTGTCCTAGTAGGATTTTCCTGACATTACTCAGTTGTCTGTTACAGCAAAAGACATGGTTAACAAAGGGATCTCATTGAAAGGTATCAGTCAGGAGAAGGGTACACAAATTCCACAGCATTGGATATACTGTGGAACACAGTGAAGACAGTCATCAAAAAGTGGAGAAAATAAGGGACAAGTGACACTGCAAAGAACTGGAAGTCCCTCCAAAATTGATGAAAAAACATGATTAAAACTGGTCAGGGAGGCTGCCAAGAGACCTAAAGCAACACTGAAGGAGCTGCAGGAATTTCTGGCAAGTACTGATTGTGTACCATGTGTGACTACAATCTCCCATATTCTCCATATGTCTGGACTATAGGGTAGGGTTACAAGACTGGCCTTTTCATGCACAAAAACATCCAGGCCCAGCTAAAAGCAAAACCATACATAGTTTCCCAAAAGCATGTGGGAAAATATGTTTATGGTCTGAGACAAAGGTTGAATATTTTTTTTGGCCATAATTTCAAAAGATGCGTTTGGTGCAAAATAATACTTCACATCACCAAAAGAACATCCCCACTGTGAAGCATGGTGGTGGCATTATCATTCTTTGGGGTGGCTTTTGTTCAGCTGACCTGGAGCTTAAGTCGAGTTGGAAGGAATTATGAATAGTTCCAAATACCAGTCACCTTTGGCCCAAAATCTTTCAACCTCTGCTAGAAAGTTGACGATTAAGAGGAATTTCCACTTTTAACACTGAACCCCAAGCATGCATCTAAATCAACAAAAGAATGGCTTCATCAGAAAGTTTTGGAGTGGCCCAGCCAGAGTCCAGACCTAAATCCAATAAAAATCTGTGGGGTAATATGAAGAGGGCTGTGCACAAGAGAAGCCCTCATAATCTGATGGATTTGGAGCACTTTTACACAGAAGAGTGGGCAAATATTGCCGAAAAGATGGGCCATGCTGATGGGCTCCTAACCAAGAAGACTGAATGCTGTTAAAAGGTGCTTCAAGAAAGTATTAAAGGGTATGCACACTAAAATGTACATTTATTTTTTATTTTTCCCCCTAACAGATTTGTTTTTTTCAATCTAATTGTACAGGTTATAGGTCACATTAAAGGTTGAAGTTTTGAAATGATTTAGTGCAGTCTCATTTTTTTTATATCACAAAAACCTGTCATTTTATGTCCAGTGTATCTAATGTACAACTCAAATTTCCACTGCTTGGGAAATCCCAAGAATAGTCAAAAACAGCAAGGTATTGCTGCTTGGGTAAAACTGGGTTACTATATTGAATCCGAGCTCTTTGGGCAGGTGTCATTACTGACTCTCCTAACATGATTTTTTCCACTTAATGACTCCTACTTGAGTACAAAGATTTTGGGATGTAAGCTTTCAGGCTCACCCTCCATGATACCTTCCAAGATGCACCCAGCATCATCTGATGCCACCTTCCAGCTTTCTCAGACAAATGAAGTACTGCTAAAACTGTTAAGCTCCATCCAACTTGTACTAGGAGCCAAATACCCTCTGTTTTTTTATTCATAACTTGTACACTAATACTCTTGACAAATACTAAACCTGCCTTCCATTACAAAAATCTTCAAGTTACTAAGCAGCCATTTAATGCAAATAGCTATGGTCTGCAACAAACAAATTATTACAACTAATGTAGAACCCAGACTGCTTCAGACTCCATTTACAAGAGCGTGTAAATGATGATTTACTGTTTTGTCTTGCAGTATTATGCATTCTCTGGCATTGCAATACTAAATGCACAAATCCTGCAAGACTGTTTTAGGCTCCCACATCTTGGTAAGTGTCAACATACAATGCTGAATCTAGCAAAATGCATCCTGACCTACAGACTTTTCAAAAGAATTTCAGCTAATTTCATTGACCTCTGCAGATCGTCTTTTGATTGTAAACTTTATGGTCTCCTGAATTGTGTGCTTCCCTCCCCCCAAAGGACAACCAAAGCAACAGCATTCCTAATGTTTTGGAATAGAAACAAACCAAAATGCCTTTTGCTTTTAAACTCGAACCATATAAACCCAGTGTACCTGTTCTGTGGAAATGGTTAATACCAAGTAATAGTTCAAGCTATGTCTTTGTAACTTGAATCCTTGCAAGTTGCTGTAAATAGTCTGTATGCAAATGTATAGAATTTTATTTACTTGGGTCTGTTTATCAACCAGCTGCCTTAATGTAGAATGTAAAAAAAAAAAAAACTATAGAACAATTTTTCTCCTGATTTTAAAACTAAAATCCCTGTAATATTGGCTTCAAAAAAAAAAAAGCACTTTTACACGAAGAGTGGGCAAATATTGAAAAGATGGGCCATGCTGATGGCCAACAAAAATGCTTTTTCTTTAACAAGCACCCTCTTCACATAAAGGGCACTTTTTTCTCTCTTCTGTCCTCCCCCCACCCACTCAATGGAGAAGATGACTCTGGTATGCTCTTAACAGATCTCAAAGCCATTATATCTGAAAAGACCTACAGTGATGTAAAAAGTGTACACACACCTGTTAAAATGCCAGGTTTTTGTGATATAAAACGAGACCACAATAAATCATTTCAAAACTTTCCCATTTTCAATTTGACCTATAACCTGTGTAATACAATTGAAGAAAAAATGTTGGGGGATATAAAAATGTACAGTAAGCTGGTTGCACAAGTGTGCACCTTCAATGAAGCTTTTGATTTAATTATAGCCTTCAGTTGTCTTGGGTGTACACCTGCCATCAATTAAAGTTCAGCTGTCCTAGTAGGATTTTCCTGACATTACTCAGTTGTCTGTTACAGCAAAAGACATGGTTAACAAAGGGATCTCATTGAAAGGTATCAGTCAGGAGAAGGGTACACAAATTCCACAGCATTGGATATACTGTGGAACACAGTGAAGACAGTCATCAAAAAGTGGAGAAAATAAGGGACAAGTGACACTGCAAAGAACTGGAAGTCCCTCCAAAATTGATGAAAAAACATGATTAAAACTGGTCAGGGAGGCTGCCAAGAGACCTAAAGCAACACTGAAGGAGCTGCAGGAATTTCTGGCAAGTACTGATTGTGTACCATGTGTGACTACAATCTCCCATATTCTCCATATGTCTGGACTATAGGGTAGGGTTACAAGACTGGCCTTTTCATGCACAAAAACATCCAGGCCCAGCAAAAAGCAAAACCATACATAGTTTCCCAAAAGCATGTGGGAAAATATGTTTATGGTCTGAGACAAAGGTTGAATATTTTTTTTGGCCATAATTTCAAAAGATGCGTTTGGTGCAAAATAATACTTCACATCACCAAAAGAACATCCCCACTGTGAAGCATGGTGGTGGCATTATCATTCTTTGGGGTGGCTTTTGTTCAGCTGACCTGGAGCTTAAGTCGAGTTGGAAGGAATTATGAATAGTTCCAAATACCAGTCACCTTTGGCCCAAAATCTTTCAACCTCTGCTAGAAAGTTGACGATTAAGAGGAATTTCCACTTTTAACACTGAACCCCAAGCATGCATCTAAATCAACAAAAGAATGGCTTCATCAGAAAGTTTTGGAGTGGCCCAGCCAGAGTCCAGACCTAAATCCAATAAAAATCTGTGGGGTAATATGAAGAGGGCTGTGCACAAGAGAAGCCCTCATAATCTGATGGATTTGGAGCACTTTTACACGGAAGAGTGGGCAAATATTGCCGAAAAGATGGGCCATGCTGATGGGCTCCTAACCAAGAAGACTGAATGCTGTTAAAAGGTGCTTCAAGAAAGTATTAAAGGGTATGCACACTAAAATGTACATTTATTTTTTATTTTTCCCCCTAACAGATTTGTTTTTTTCAATCTAATTGTACAGGTTATAGGTCACATTAAAGGTTGAAGTTTTGAAATGATTTAGTGCAGTCTCATTTTTTTTTATATCACAAAAACCTGTCATTTTATGTCCAGTGTATCTAATGTACAACTCAAATTTCCACTGCTTGGGAAATCCCAAGAATAGTCAAAAACAGCAAGGTATTGCTGCTTGGGTAAAACTGGGTTACTATATTGAATCCGAGCTCTTTGGGCAGGTGTCATTACTGACTCTCCTAACATGATTTTTTCCACTTAATGACTCCTACTTGAGTACAAAGATTTTGGGATGTAAGCTTTCAGGCTCACCCTCCATGATACCTTCCAAGATGCACCCAGCATCATCTGATGCCACCTTCCAGCTTTCTCAGACAAATGAAGTACTGCTAAAACTGTTAAGCTCCATCCAACTTGTACTAGGAGCCAAATACCCTCTGTTTTTTTATTCATAACTTGTACACTAATACTCTTGACAAATACTAAACCTGCCTTCCATTACAAAAATCTTCAAGTTACTAAGCAGCCATTTAATGCAAATAGCTATGGTCTGCAACAAACAAATTATTACAACTAATGTAGAACCCAGACTGCTTTAGACTCCATTTACAAGAGCGTGTAAATGATGATTTACTGTTTTGTCTTGCAGTATTATGCATTCTCTGGCATTGCAATACTAAATGCACAAATCCTGCAAGACTGTTTTAGGCTCCCACATCTTGGTAAGTGTCAACATACAATGCTGAATCTAGCAAAATGCATCCTGACCTACAGACTTTTCAAAAGAATTTCAGCTAATTTCATTGACCTCTGCAGATCGTCTTTTGATTGTAAACTTTATGGTCTCCTGAATTGTGTGCTTCCTCCCCAAAGGACAACCAAAGCAACAGCATTCCTAATGTTTTGGAATAGAAACAAACCAAAATGCCTTTTGCTTTTAAACTCGAACCATATAAACCCAGTGTACCTGTTCTGTGGAAATGGTTAATACCAAGTAATAGTTCAAGCTATGTCTTTGTAACTTGAATCCTTGCAAGTTGCTGTAAATAGTCTGTATGCAAATGTATAGAATTTTATTTACTTGGGTCTGTTTATCAACCAGCTGCCTTAATGTAGAATGTAAAAAAAAAAAAAACTATAGAACAATTTTTCTCCTGATTTTAAAACTAAAATCCCTGTAATATTGGCTTCAAATTTGTTTGAATGGTGGCCGTGTTTATGGGAAGGCTTTAATGATAAGGTGTAGGATGGTGGGAACGGGTAGTGTTAGTACCCATTACTAAGGTGGTAGGAGCCCCCTGGCTTCTAATGGGTAATCACCATAATGAAATACCCTAACATGCAACACTGCCACTACACAAGACAGACACCCATTCGCAAATGCATCTTTAACCAGCCCTAACCCACACACACCAACCACGGACATTCCATACCATCAATGTATCATTTATACTGTTGACTTAAGTCACACCTCTCCATTTGAACAAACTTGTTTCTGTCAAATGCTGGACATAAGATGCCTTGCTTAGAACTTGTGTTCTGTTAATGTAATCAGATGACTTTGTATGCTATAAGTTACTTTTTGTTCCTTGTACATTCTTTTTGTGCTGCTTCTAAATTTATACTGCTTGCTCAGTCTGGGTCATGGCTGAAAAGGCTTAAATAATCCTCTTACTTCGTGCACAAGTAAATGAGATGCATACTTGTAGGCAGACAAGTCAAAACCACAGACAAAAGAAAGTGAAGAGCACTTTAAGACTATTGCTGTCAGAGTATTCTGTTTGTGAAGATTTACAGAAAAATAATGCACCATTTTAAATTGATCCTAAAATATTGTACAACAAAATGGGAGCCCTCAACCATAAACTGAAACAGCCCCATTTAAAAAAAAAAAAAATTCAAGGGTAAAACCTGCCAGTTGCCATATAAATGCAATACATGGATACAACTAGAATACCCAAAAAATTGTTGAATCGTTGATTAGTTGGAACAAGCTGAAATCCAGTTCTAGCTTTCAGCTGACATATCAGTAGACTGAAATAAGGGAAAAAGTAGTGTAACCGAAGGCAAATGGGTTCACCCCTCTACTGGTGCAGACAAACAGGAGCTTTGAAGTACAATCTCCATAGCAGGTCCAATACCACAAATGATACAGTGGAAGAACTGAAATAACGTTCTAGTTTCAGATATTCAGCAAACCACTTCCACATAGTAATGTACTTAGTCCATAGAGCAAATGCTGTTCACAGATGTCTGCAGTTGATTTTTTAAGCACTTCAGATATGTCTGGAGAAGGTAAATAACCTGGCAAACATTAACTTTTCAGGACTCACAAGATGTACATACCTTTAATTATCAAAGTGTAGTCTGTCAGAGCCAAATGATAAATTGATACTGAACAGCTTTAAAATTCTAAAGCAGTAGAGTAAATTGTGAAATTCTTGATCTAACATTTCAAACTAAATTGTAATACCATATGTTGGGTATGCAGAACAGAGTTCCACTGTACACTCTAATGGAAGTGTACGGTCAGTTTTAGCAATGTAGCATTCAACATTACATTTTTAATGCACAGGCTGGTTTGAAATACCTAGCATGTAATAAATTTAGCATTGTCATGTTTAGCATTCATTGACTATAATGCACCTTTATTTTCTCTGCTTTAATGTGGCCAGCATTATGCATTAACCAAGATAGTGAACATTATAAATGAACTAAAGTACCATAAAATTCAAATCTGCTGTGGATGCAACCATATTTCCTGGACTGCTCTTTCTACATACACAACTATTGTTGCCCTTGCATTTTTTAAAGGATGCTACCCACATGCAAAACGTACCTTAATAGTGTAAAATGTAATTTATTGGAAAATGTGTGTCTACACACGAAACTTGGTGTGTAGACTATGTATATCATGACTGTAGTTGTACAATTTGGGTATTGTGGTGTGGGGTCTGCCAGTCCTCATTTTCTGTACACACTAGCAAGAGCCCAATTTTTTTTAATCTGGCACAGAGAATAGGCCAAATGAGTGGCTGCATATCTGTAGCTGCAGAATGGTTTAGCTTCAACATGAAATTATTGCAAATGTCACTGGGTAATTAAATGTGGATGGATTGTACTTCTAGCATCTTGAATCATAATGAAGCAAAATTAGTTTTTTTTTTTTTTTGCATAGAGCAACATATTAAAAGGATACAAACCTCACTTGTACAGAAATATTTCTTTTAGGCCTGTTTTTGATGGAGTTTGTACATTAATACTGCTTAATTGCTATGCTTTGATTTTGCAAGAGTTGTACTTTTTCAGTTTCATATGGTCATTTTGGCCTGAATTTGATCCTAGCTAAAAATGTTACTATTTCTGTATTGCTTCAGGATAAGATGCATGTGAATGATCAGCCTTGAACAGCATGTTGCATTAGCAACTAGCTTTTGGGGGGACATAGTGTAGTCTTATGGGTACATCTGTCAGAACAAGTCTTTTTAATAAGAAACTGGGATATTGTTGAGAGAGAGGGTGATTTTTGTCAACCTGACTTCATAAAATATGAAGGACATACCTCATCTGCCACAGGTTGTCCTTAATGTTTCTATCCTTTCAAAAACTGAGACACAAATGTTCTATAAATGTCTGTGTACAAAGGGTACAGCTCCAAGCCAAAGTATAGTACCGTGTGAGCCATCTGTAACACTTATTCACTGACTAGGAACAGCTGCACGTATAAGATCGTATACCTGCAGTACCATGTCTGTTACCCACCTAATACTTGCAGTACCAGGACAGTATTTCATGTGCACTTGATGTACTGTGTAGCCCCATTAACTTCTGTGACCATTCTGGTGTTGAAGTTTTACACTGGGAGTGAGTACTTGTGTCAAAATAAGGTGTTAATGCATAATGAGCTCTATTTCTACTTGAGTTTGGTGTGGGGCTCTGCCAGTCCCCGTTTCACTACACAGCTAGGCTGCCAGCACCCTATTTTTTTTTAAACTGCACAAAGTAAATTCCCTTGAGTTTGGAATCCCGCAGACACTGATCATAAACCTTGTAATTACTGATTGTGTTCATACTACTGGACTTAACTACTAGGTCAGTTTCACTGGGAACACAACCTTGTAGACTATCTAGCTTTATGGCTCTCAGGACTTCAGTATGGTACACTTGCATCCAATGAATGTAACAAGTTCATGTGCACCCTATCCGCTGCAGCCTTTTTCATATTTCTAGGGTGTGGAATCTGAAAATTCACAGTATCTGTTCAGTCCAATGTGCTATTTTTATATGAAAGACCATATACAATGTGTGTAAGCAATCGTACATCTAAGGGTGTGTCAATTGAAGACAGTGTAGGTGTTGCATTTGCTGCTGCAGTTGTATGAATATTTTCCATTAAGAATTGCATCTCTTAAACAATGTCTCCATTTCCCAAGGGAAAGAGAATCTTGTCCATCATAGTTGAACAGTTTGCATTTCATATTGCACCACAGTATACAGCACGTCTTTTATTGCACACAGTGTCTGTAATGCCATAATTTAACTGACAGTACACAGACTGGAAAAGCAGTGTAATAGAACAGCAATAACATAGCACAGCATTATGTAAAACCTATTCTTCTGTAAACTTCTTGTTTGTATGCATTAGCATTAACCTGTATTAGCAGATATGGAATGGGTTTATATAAAATATATATTTCAGGAACAGAAGTATGTTTATTTCTGGCTGCCTATTCTTGACATCTAGTAGGGAAGCTCCATAACATTACTAGTCAACTACACAGAGCACGCATTATCTCCAGAAAATGTATAATCTGATGTCTGTCTTCATTCCATCCTTGACAGAGGAGTTCTGTTCCGATATTGGAACCACCTCTGTTACCACAGCTCGCGCCAGCAGAAAACTCTTAAGCTTCACCTCTATATAGAATCCCCCTTTCTCAGTTACCTTGGACCTCTTTTGCTGCTTTCCAAAACTTGCATTTAGATATTACACTTGAGTGGTAGTGGGTTTAGGTAATTTTTGTCCTTTGTTTCTTTGTTTCTGCTGCTTTCCTCTTGTCTTTATTTGTACACTAAGTATCATTGCTAATACTTCCCCTTTATACTTTCATGCATTTCCCATTATCGCTGCTGATAGTTCCGCCCCCCTCTTGTAGTTTTTCTCATCCTGTACACTCAATATATTTCAACTATCATTGCTGATGGTCCTTTCACTTATCAGATATATTAAAAATAGTAAAAACATTCTATCCATTGTCTTTGTAGAGTGACTTTTCTTTCCTAACTACTACTCATTTTGTCATGGCTGAAAAGGGTAGTGCCCCCTCTGGTTTCATAAAATGCCAGAAGTATGGCCATAAAATTTCCTCCGATTTTCCATTCATTGTGTGTATTGTCTCGGCCCCCACCACTTGCAGGAAGACTGCAACATTTATTATGCATTCAGCCACAGGGCTCTGGTGGAAAGGAATAATAAATTTATTCTGAAAAGACTACTCCCATCAGCTTTTGGGGAAGCCTTATCCACTGTAGATAAAGCGAAGACAGATGTTTCATCCTCTTCTATTGAAAAATGCAAGAAAAGTCTCTCCTCCGATCTCCCCATTGGTTTTGAAAGTCAAATTGAAGACCATTTCTGAGAGTTTCCAGGGAACCGCAGACCTCTGCTGCTGACACTCTTGCACTGATTCCAATTTCGAGCCCTTCAACATTGAAGGGCTCTGTACAGACATGTCTACCGTCTCACCAATTAAGACTTTTCTGCCTAGAACTATGTACTCCATCAATCCCTGTGTGGGGTAGCTCCCAGAGGTATTCTTACAGAGGTCTAAGTGCCTTTCCACATCCTTGGTCTGCTCCACCAAAAGGCTTTGGCTCTGACTTTGGTGTCAAGGGTCAGTTCTTCAAAGCGAGGAGTGATTCCTGTTCTGAGGCAGTCTCTTGGTTCTGGGCTCCCTTCCCTCTTCAGTGGGGCTGGCCTTCGAGGCTATGTAGAGGGCCATTTCTCTTGCAGAGACTTAGTTGGTGCCTACCCCCTCAGAACAGGTACCTCCCTCTGGCTCGATTTATTCCTTTCGCCTCTCAACTGAGACAGCAGTGCTGAAGCCACAGATGTCATAGGCACAGGTACTATCATCTTCTGATACCTCCCCAGATTATCCCCCTGAAGAAGTCCCTCAAAGTGCAAGAGAAAGTGCTTTGATTCTTCCCAGGAATCTGTCACCAAAGATGCAGATTTCAATGAGGGGGAAGGGTCCCCACAGTCATCCCCTGAAGATGTCTCATTTGGAGATCTCCTGGGGAAATTTTTAAAGCAGAGGGGTGGCTGGAAGTCCCAGAGCCCTTCCACTGAGGAATCTGTGTACCTGCAGGCTTTTGGCACCTGCCCATCTACTTGGGTGTCTCCACCTGTTTAATTCAGTTGACAGCAGGCATGGAAGGCTGCAGACGCCATCGAGTCCATCCCCAAAAGACCAGATGAAATATTTTCTGCACACGAGGGCAAACTGTTTTAGGCCAAGGGGGTTAACAGTTGACGCTATGGTCATAGCGGCCACCACTAAAAAGGAACTAGCTGGGAGGAGTTACTGAGTATCTGGGCATGGACAGATTTGGGAAGCAGGTCTATGCTTCATTGACCTTCGCCATAAGGTCCTTGAGTTTTCTGGCACATTTTGCAAGAATCCAATGGGATCTGATTAAGGCGTTGTCAGACACCCTGTCAGGAGCTGTAGCTGAGGGAGTCCAACAGAAAGTGGCTTCACAGTTAGCCACCCTGGAGTTTGTGGATGACCACAAGGCTGATGGCCCATACAGCTGAAGGGACATAGGTACAGGCATAGCCATTAAGCGACATGCCTGGATGGCCTATCGTTCAAGTCTTCTTTCATCAATGCTCCTTTTGACGGAACATCTTTGGTCTGAAAGTGAAAGAGACTTTATCCAGGTGTGAGAAAGATGCAAGACAATTTCTGTGGTGGGTGTGTGTTTTCCACCCCCCAAAGGTTATTTTCTAGGAGCTAGAGGAGTGGTGGAAAGATGTGGTTCAAAATGTCCCAAGGGCCTTTCCAAGACCCATGTGGAAGGAATTCCTCCAGGGGCAGAGGGGGGAAACCAAAATATGTCGACCTCATGGCAGAGGTGGTCTCAAACACCAGGACTTCAGAGATTCTTTCCCGGATGAGCCCTTTCAGCGTTCCTGAAGGGAAGCCTGCTTGTCATTTTCTGGAGGCAGTCTCATACCTAAATGCCTGGCTAAACTTGACAGATGGAGGCAGTCTCATACCTAAATGCCTGGCTAAACTTGACAGATTCCTGGGGTGCAACACATTGCATCCAGAGGCTATACCATTCCCTTTTCTCAAGCACACCCTGCTTACAATGTTCCACCCAATCGGAGGGATTCAGAAGTGCAAGTAATCCAAAAACTGCTGGACAAAAGTCATCCAAGTTCTGCCAGACCAAGAAGGATCCAGAACCTACTCGAGATTCATTTGTGCCAAAAAAGACTGGACACTAATTTTGGATCTTAGTGTAGTAGTAAACAAAGTTTGGCAAAGTTCCAGATAGTTATGGTACAGTTTATACTTCCCTTTCTGAAGAAAGATGACTGGATGTGCTCAATACATCTTTAGGATGGGGATTACCATGTAAAAATGGACAAATGCTCCAGAAAGTTCCTCAGCTTCTGTCTGGGAGCCAGTCATTACCAATTCAGAGTACTATCCTTTGGACTCACCAGAGCATCCAGGGTGTTCACAAAGTGCATGGCAGTAGCAACAGCTTACATGAGACTGCAAAGATTCAGATTGTTTCCGTATTTGGAAACTGGGTTATAACTGCTTCGACCAAGCAGTTCAGTTAATAGCCAGAGACTACACTCTCAACATCTGTGTCCATCTGGGGATCACAGTAAATCTAGAAAAGTTGCATTTAACCCACACAAAATTTAGAATTCATAGGGACAGTACAGAACACACCTCTGCCAGAATGACACAGAATTGTGGTTCAGGTTCAAAAGTTAATCCACAGAAAAAGGTTCCAGCTTTTAGTCTTGCAAACTCTAGGATCTGTGGCAGCTTCTATAACACTAGTGCCACTAGCCAGGCTACATTATAATTCTACAATGGCTTACTAGCCTTCCGGTGGTCTATCCTTCATCACCCGAGTGATTTCTACCTTAGTCTTGGAGAGAGGGGAGCATAGCTGGAGAACCTGTGCCAGCCTTCCCCAGGAGTGCTGTGTGTATGTAACTCGTGTCTCTGTCAGCTATTTGGGCAGGGACACGAAGCACTGGTTGGACAGAGTGTGCTAGGAGGATTTGGCTTTGGACCCCGGCTAAGGACCCCACTCTATAGCTGTGCCATTGGGGAGTCTTATTGGGGATCTGGAGAGAAAGCAGCCTCAGATTGACTGTGATCTGCCCAAGTAGCTGACACACACATTGTACCTGGCCAGAAAACTACAGCAATAAAAGACATTATATATGTAAAATCTAGCAATTAACCTTGGTCTTGAAACAGTAGAAGGAATTCTTCAGACCAGACATGGTCTCTGAGCCTTGATCAAACAGTCATACAATGCTTGACTTA
Source organism: Protopterus annectens (assembly GCF_019279795.1). NCBI lineage: Eukaryota > Metazoa > Chordata > Ceratodontiformes > Protopteridae > Protopterus > Protopterus annectens. The sequence goes on along the minus strand of NC_056725.1, from coordinate 807,631,268 downwards.
TCAGCTTTCTCCCAGCAAAGTGCACTGTGGTTAAATTTTTGAAGTTCAACATTTAACACAGTTTTCTTACATTTTAAGAGAACAAGCCCGTGGATTACATTCATATTTACAATGAGACAGAATTATCTACAAAATTCTGTCTAGCTAGGCTGGAAGCAGTCGCATCCCCCGGCGGAGAATTCAAGCGACCCTTGACAAATGTTGCTTGAGAGGGTTAGGTCTATCTGAGTTTACCTTACCTAATTCCCTTTCTTGAGAGCCCATCTATGCTGGTATTGCTAAACCACTAGGTGCTCTTCTCCCTCTGAAGAAATCTGGCTAAGTATAGCCCCCACACCATGGTTCAAAGCATCCACCTGCACAACAAATTATTTGCTGTAATCGGGACTGACTAACACAGGGGGTCCTCCCAAAGTTTCTTTAAGCTTCTGGAATGTGTGCTGACAATCTGGGGTCCACACTAACTTATCTGGCCTTTTTTTCCTTGTCAGGCCTGTGAGGGAAGAAGCTGTGGTACTATAAATGGGACAAATGTTCTGTAGTACCCTGCTGTCCCTAAGAATGCCCTTACCTGCTTTTTGGTATCAGGTGCAGGCCATGACTGAATGGCTTCCATTTTGTCAGGTTATGGCTTGATCTTACCACTCTCCACTCTGTCCCAGGTAGGAGGCCTCAACCATACTCTCCTAACATTTGCTTGGCTTGATGGTCAACCCTGTCCAGCACCTCCCTGACATGTAGAAGGTGCTCTTGCCAGGAATGGCTGTAGATGGCAATATAATCTAGATAAGCAATGGCAAACCTTCCTGCTAGGATAAGATCCACCAGCCTGTGGAAATTCACTGCAGCATTTTTCATCCCAAAGGGCATCTTTGTAAACTCATACAAGCCGCAAGGAGTCACAAAGGCTGACCTCTGTCTAGCGCTGGGAGCCAATTGCACCTGCTAGTAACCCTTGGTAAGATCAATGGTTGTAAGATACTTAGCCCCACCCAGCTGCTCTAGGGCCTCATCTGTCCTAGGCATGGAGTAAGCATCTGACTCTGACACTATTTAATTTCCTGTAGTCCACACAGAACATGGTGTTGCCATCCTTCTTTGGCACCAGCATCACTGGGGAGGCCGAGGGGCTGCTGGAGTCTTGAATTACCCCTAGTTCTAACATCTCCTGTAGCTCCTCCCTCAGAGTCTGACTCTCAGGCACCATATAACGGGCCTGCCTAATGGACCTTTGGGGTCCTATATCCACCTGGTGCTGCATCAGATGGGTGCACCCTCATTTCCCAGTGAACATGTCCCCAAACTCCTGTAACACTGCTAGGATTTCCTCAAACATGGGTAGGAGATAGCTGCTGGGACATTGCTACCCCTTCCACTGAGGTGTCAGTCTGAGGCTCACTGAGATCAGTCACCAGCTCTCCCTCAGATGAGTCCTGTAGTTCCACTGAGGTGTCAGTCTGAGGCTCACTGAGATCAGTCACCAGCTCTCCCTCGGATGACTTCTGTAGTCCTCAGATGACTCCTGTAGTCCATTGCAAATGCTCAGCACAAGGGCCTCCCTATCATGGTAAGGTTTCATCATGTTAACATGTTACAATTTGTGCCCGTCTCCTGCTTAGCAGTTCTACCATGTAGTTATCACTTGCCTTATCACCTTGTAGGGTTCCTCCCAGGTTGCTTGCAGCTTTTGTCTGACATGAATGCTCTAGCTTGAGCATTCCTGTCATACCAGACCTTTTTCTGTTGTTGGGCGGGCTTCTGCCAGGTTCTCCTGGGCCAAGCCCATGAGTTCCCTTTGCCTTGTCCTGAAGTTTAGGACATGCCACAACAGACTCCTTGAGGTCCCCCATACCGTATGCCCATACAACAACTCAGAGGGTAAAAAACCTGTGGATTCCTGGAGAACCTCTCTGTAAGCAAACAGATGGGGCAAATATTTGTCCCACTCCCTCTTAAACTGGTCTGCAAATGCCTGTGTCATGGACTTGATTGTAGAGTGTAATCTCTCAACAAGACTAGTCTGGGGATGGTAGGGGGTGGTCTTCAGGTGCTTCACCCCACAGTACTTCCACAGACAACCAGCAGGTCTGACATGAAATTGGCACCTCTGTCAGTATTTCTTTTGGGAAACCTGAAAATCTCTAAGCATTTGCCACCTTTTCTGCCTCAGTGGAGGACAAAGCCACTGCCTCAGGGTATCTTGTAGCATAACCTACTGCCACTAGGATATACTTTTTTCCTGTGGGACTTGGGGTACTCAAGAGGCCCCATAATATCTATAGCTACACTCTGAAATAGCTCCTCAATCACAGGCAAAGGCATCAAAGGAGCTCTCACCTTGACTCCTGCCTTGCTTAACTTTTGGCACTGCTCACAGGTCTTGCAGTACCCTGTTACATCTCTAGAAATTCAAGGCCAATAGAAGTTCTGCATAATATGTCTCCCTGTATGTTTTATGCCCATAAGACCTGCAAAGGGAATATCGTGGGCTATGGCTAGAAGTGCCAGACAGTAGGCTGCAGGCACTTCCAGCTTCTGTATTCTCTCACCTTCTAGCCCTCTCTCAGGAATCCACTCTCTATACAGTAAGCCTTTGCCCAGTATACAGAATCCTCCTTCCCTTGAGAATCAGGTGCCTCACTAGTTACCTGCCTCAGGCCTTGCAATGTAGGGTATGAGAGCTGAGCCTGTCTCAACTCTCTCTGTAACCCTTCCCAGCTCCCCTTCCACAGGAAGTTTGGCATCCTCTGACAACAGTGCCTCATTATCAGCCTGGGTACTACTACTCACCTCTACCTTTGCAGTCACTCTGTCCAAGGGAACATCAGTACCCATAAGAAGCTGTGGCTCACCTTCAGTCTCACTGCTACAGAGTAGCTCCCTCCCTGAAGTAACCACCTCACCAGTCCTGGCTACAAGAATGCAGTCTGACTGGGTCTCCCCCAGGCTACCAGACCCACATGCTTGTCTCCAAGCTTGACTGCGTGTAACTGCACAAGTGTATGATACTGCCTTATCAAAATCATTCCTTATCAGGATGTCTGCAGGGGTATCCTCAAACACACCTACTTGCTGCCTTCCTTTTCACCCTCCCAGTCAAGGTGAACCCTAGCCAAAGGTGTTTGAAATACTGTCCCTCCTAAAGCTCTGACTGGAGTAGACTGCCCAGGCAAGTAGTGCTCCTCTGTAATCATTGTAGGCTTCACAACGGTTATGTCAGTGGCTCTGTCTTAGCAATGGCCTCTGCCATTCACTGTGATAGAATATAACCTCTTGTGGTAGTTTGGTAACTTCCTTGTCTCAAGACAACCTACTGTTGGCTTTTTGTCTTTCCCCACTTACTGGCTCCTTCACCCTTTGTTCCCCGCCTTGCCTCCATGGACATCTGTATGCCACATGGCCCCACTAGTTGCATTCAGAACATTTAACCTTAGGTCCTGGATGTGTACCTGGACTAGTGGTTTCCACTGCTACTGGCAGATTCTGTTGGGGCCGTCTGAGGTGCCCACCATAGGTTCCTTTTATTCCTTTTAGACCCATGAGCAGCACTGGGTGTCCCTTTCCTGTGTCCTGCTTGCTAGGTATAGGTCTCCCTTCTTCCCCAATTCATCTGACGTAGCACATTGTCTGTCAACTAACCAGATGCTCATGTCCTCCGGCAAAGTGCTAAGGGCTTGTTCCCTCACCAAAAGGTCTGTCAGCCCTTCAAAAGTGGTGACCTGACATCTTCTCACCCACCTATGAAAATAAGTCATCAGTTCAGCAGCATATTCACACACACTTGCATCTGCCTTGCGTCTATGCTCTCAAAACTTTTTCCTATACATTTCAGGTGTTATAAGCTAGCGGACTATTCTTAGCAGTATAGTCAAAAATATCCAAATAAGAAAGTTTAGACAACATAGTTATAGCTTTACCATGGAGTAAGAGGGTCACAAACTGTACCCAGAGCATTTTGGCAATGTCATACTGTTTACATATGCTCTCAAACATAAGAATTAAACTATCAAATTATCCCCCTCTGCAAACTGTGAAAGAAATTTACTGACCTTTTGTGCTTCTAGGGTCTGGTTACTCCCTTCCCCGTTACCTCCATGACTCTGGCGAAGAGTCAACATCTACTTTTCGTGCTGCCTCTGCCTGTCCTTCTCTACAGCTTCCATTTCCAAACGCCTGGCCTTCAACTTAAATCTCTGTAGCTCCAGATGGACTTTTAAGTCCTCTGCAGAAAGGTTGAGCTATCCATTCTCTGAGTGTTTTACATCTCGACGGCCAGTTGGATTGTCATCCTGTTTGCTGATGCAGCTGTGACCAAAGCTGCAATTTTGTTTGATTTAGTCAGGTTTCCATGCACTGGTCTCTTAGCCTGGCACATCTCAGCCAACTGGCTCCTTGTCAGCTTGCCGTACTCCTCTTCTGACATGATTGCCTCCTCTCTCTGATTAAACTAACAAAAGAAATAAAATGATTATGATCTGCACTGGAGGGCTGATTTTAGAGTACAAAAGCACCTTCAGTGATCACTGTGCACAAGCTACAGGAATTCACTATCCCACCACTGCCACCAATATGTGGTGTGGATATTCCACCACTGCCAACCAATTAATATGTGACACCCATGCCCTGGCCCAGTAATCAAGGAGCCTCAGTCCTCACCACTAACACCAGTGATGGGCATGCATATTGGGAGGGATAGCAATTACACACACACAGTTAATTACATTTCCCTTAAGAGCACACAGAGGTCATGGTCAGTCTGGGGCTGGTTTCTTCCTAGATCCCCAGTAAGGCTCCCCACTGGCACAGCTATAGAGTGGGGTCCTTAGCCAGGGTCCCAAGCCAAGTTCTCCTAGCACTCTGTCCAACCAGTGCTTCGTGTCCCTGCCCAAGTAGCTGACACACACCCACACACTTTGAAATACAAGTTATATACAAACACACAGCCACTCCTGGGGAAGGCTGGCACAGATTCTCCAGCTATGCCCCTTTCTCTCCAGACTATAAGGTAGCAATCGGTGCCACCAGGACCACTACTTATCAGCTACTGTAAGGCCCTTCCCAAAAGGTGACCAATTTCACTGTGTAATATTACTGATATCCAAATAGTAAGTGTGACTGAGCAGCAAGACTATTGGAGTGGCTTAGTACAGTATCACTAAATACATGCAAGTACTCTAGAGCTCAAATTATCTTTATACAAAACAGCCACAGTTGAAAGGTTTAAAAATATTTAATAAAAACACAAGGCAAATCATCTCAATTCAACACCGTGCTAGTCAAGAGTCCAGAAAATCACAGGAAAATGCTTAAAATAATACTGTAGAATAGTCTGACATAAATTTAGAAAACAGCTATACTAAATCTTACTAAATTCCTATCTCACTCTAAGAGCAATCACAGTTCTAAGTAAACTTGCATATAGAGCAAAGGCAGAGTACTGGTGAGTGTTGTTCTTCAGACCAAATCCAAAATGCTGTGATTTTCTGAGAAAGTTTTAAAAATAATACATCACTGTTGACTCATTTTAGATTGCATCATTCTTCTCTGGTTCCCAGGCTAACAGAACCTCAGAGTTTTAACATTTCTTTGATCTTGCACCTGACCAGGAAATTACAGCAATAAAAGATGTTATATATGTAAAATCTAGCAATTAACTCTGGTCTCAAAACAATAGAAGGAATTCCTCAGTCCAGGCATCGTCACCGAGCCTTGAGATCAAACAGTCATGCTTGACTTAATCAGATTTTTTCCAGCAGAGTGCACTGTGGTTAAATTTTTGAAGTTCAACATTTAACACAGTTTTCTTACATTTTAAGAGTACAAGCCTGTGGATTATATTCATATTTGCAATGACATAGAAAGAATTATCAACAAAATTCTAGCTAGGCTGCCAGCCTTCACATATCTTCACAGGTGGATACATTTGATGCCTCCCAGATAGGGTGGGGGATCATTTTCTAAGCAAGACAGAGGCCAACTTGCACATCAATGTCCTGGAGATAGGAGTGGTGCTTCTTGTGTTGCAGGCCTCTCAGGCAGCTCTTCTCCGGGGACTATTACAATTCAAACAAACACTGTCAGTGGTTTGTGCATCAACAAACAGGGAGGAACCAAGTCTTACCCTGTTTGTTGAGAAGCCTTCAGAGTGTGGCAATGGGTGACCTCTTCCAACTGCTTTCTAATTGCAATGCACTGCACATTCTGGGAAGTCCCATTGTGATTGCAGACAAGCTGAGCAGATGTGTCCTTCAGCCTCACAAGTGGTCTCTCAATCTGTAGGTGGTGAAGATGATATTCTGTCATTGAGGTCAACATTGCTGTGATCTGTTTGTTTCTCCCCTATACAAGTGTGGCAGTTACTATGCCCTGATTTCCCCTTCTGAGAAAGTCATCTAGAGATGCTGTCCTCCATATTTTGCCCCCGGTCTCCTTTATGCCTACCCCTGATACCTCTAATTCCCACTTTTGGCCTCTGTATGTTTGGCTCCTGTTTTTGATTTGATAACCTTGGATTTTGGACCCAGTGCCAGATCCTCTGTCCATCCAGATGGTTTTGTTCACCCAAAGATTTTGTACTTCAAGTTAACTGCATGGTTCCTCCATTTCCATTAATTGCCAGGCATCCTAATGTTTCTTCTCCAGTATGCCACATATCAGCTCACAAACCTTCCACTTAAACTGTAATCCAGTAAGTGGAAGAGATTTAACATTTGGACTCTTAAAAAACAAATTGATCCTTTTTCTGCTTCCATAGAACAGGTCCTAGAATTTTTACCCTCTCTGTTTTAATGCTTGGGCTTCTCCTTCTACCATCAAACTACAATTAGCTGCTATATCTAATTTTCATAATGGTTTGGATTAATGTTCTGTAGCCTCTCGTAGATTTTGAAAGTTGTTCCTGAGGCACACTTCTGTTAAAACTCCTGTTAAAGATCTGACTCCTCCTTGGGACTTGAACCTAGTACTTCAAACAGTGATTCATTCTCCCTCCAAACTCTCTGCAGAATGTGATCTGAAATTTTTATCTAGGAAGTTGCTTTTTTTTGTAGCCATTACCTCCGCCTGTAGGATTTCAGAGATCCAGGCCTTATCTAAACCTCCTTTTCCATAAGAATAGGGCATTTTTACAAACAAACTCCTCCTTTCTTCCCATGGTTGTATCAGTGGCTAATATTAATCAGACTATTAATTTACCAGTTTTCTTCCCAAATCATTCCAACAAAGGACAGTACGCCCTACATTTATTAGACGTACATAGACAACTATGTTCCTATCATCGCAGAAAAAAAAAAAACATAAGATCAAGTTGACTGGTTGTGTCTTTTTGCCAATGCAAAGGTGGGCAAGATTATTGCCTTAAGTGGCTGAAAGACTGCATTTCATTAATTTATGGTAAGAATGAATTAACCTTGCCTAAACATGTGAAAGCACATTTTACAAGGTCTATAGCCACTTCAGCTGTCCTTCAACCTAGAACTTCAATGGATGATGTGCAGCAGCTACTTGGGCTACTCCCCATACCTTTATTACTCATTACAAACTGGACTTGGTCTCTAGGGGAAGATCATCCTTTGGCCTGATGGTGCTCAGGAATATCCTTTCATGACTTCACCCAAGATTTTAGGTAGCTGGGGCAATCTGTCAAGGATGAAATAAACATTGACATCATCAGATAAAGAAGTAATTTACTCGCCATAAAATTCCATCTGTGTTTATCTTCATTCAGCTTTGACCCCCCCTTCCCAATTCCCGACCTCAAAGATATTTTGGTGGAGTGGATCATATTCAGTTGAACTATTTTGTTGTCCAAGCACAGTAGATAAGGCTTCCATCTGGCTTACCATACACATGTATATATGGTTTATATGTTTCAATACTTTTTCTGCAAACTCTATCTGAGGTAATTGAGAGAGAGGGATTTTGAGTAAAGGTAAATTTCAAGAATTTTTGGCTGGTGCGAGCTGTAGTTATGGCCGTCTTGGTTCTGATATCAGAACCAAACCTATCTCTCAAGGATGGCTGAAGACAGACAAAACAGATGGAACGTTATGCTGAGTACATAACTTTTTAACTCTTAGTAATATGCAAGGCTGGTTTGCAAAATGCCATCTTGCTGCCCACAAAATCCTCTTGAATGCTTCCACAGGTTGGCAGTGCTCTGTGATATTTGGGAATTGCACAAAATTGAGGTTTGTTTTCTGAAACAAGACTATACACAGTACAAAAGCACTTAATCTGTTGTAATCCTTGTATTTTGTCTATTGCCAAAAAGGGAATAATAATCATTGGATGATATCCAATCTGTCTGTCCCTTCAGAGCTCAGTGATGTAAATGTGCATACTTTTTGAGATGTATCTAAAGTACTAACATGCCTCCTCTACAAAACTGAAAAAAGAAAAAAAAAGAAATCACATCAGTGGCTCTTTAAGTTTATGTATGTGTCTGTTTCTAAGCTGCCAGTAAACTTTAACCAGATGAAGAGAAGATATGGCATGTCTAACCATAAGATTTGAGCTCAACCAGCTCTTCCCTTAGCATTGACTAAATCCATTTTTAAGTAAATTTTTTATTGATTAAACATATATATATATATATATATATATGTGTGTGTGTGTGTGTATATATGTATGGTATACTTTCATTTACTTGAAAAGCAGCTGTATGATCGCACTATTGTGTGATTTTACATCTCGAAAATCAACAGGTCCCAAAAATAAAATATTGAAAATGGTAATCTGGAAAATCAGATTCGACCATTTTCAAACTCCAAACATTGTTATGCAGGTGGGCAAGCCCCCCTGCACCCCCACACCCTCCTACTTTAATATACAAATTCCAGAATTGCACTAGAGTGAGTGAAAAGGTTAATTTCCTGAACTCTGCTATAGTATGAGCTGCACCTGAAATGCCGAATTCAAATGAGTGAATGCCAATGTGCATTCACTCATTGGAATTTGCAAAATTGTCACTCGACATTTCAGAAATCTGGAGGTTGTACTTTCGCACTTTGGTACAGTGTACAATCTCCTTTAAAATAAATGAAGGTATACCATATATTTGGGTCCACTATGTAATCCCAAAATACTGAAATCCTGAATTTCAGTATTTCGAAATTACATAGCCAAAAACACAACTACAATACAAAATCCCAAACCCCATAACCACGAAATTTAAAATCCTAAACGTACTCTACACATACAGCACACAGATGCACATCCACCAACTTCCCCTCACAATCAAATCTATAATACTACACTACATATAAGCCCCCATGCACCCCCCTACTTAAATATTCTAACTCCGAGATCACATAGACACACAAAGGAAACTCACACCCACACATTTTACAGTCCCTCACACACACATCACAGTCACAACACACACTTACACACACTAAAGCCCCTAACCAACACACTTACACATACATACTTACCTAAACTTCCACCCATCCATTCACACACCGCACCAGCAGAAGCACTAATTCAACATCTCCATGCTTCAGGATTTTAAATGAGAGTTTCGGAATTTTGTGTTTTCGGCAATGTAATTTTGAAATACTGAAATTCGGGATTTCAGTATTTTGGGCTGTCGCCCCTTCCCTGACGTCAGGTTGTCAGAGGTATAAAAGATGCAGCCGACGCCATTTTCTTCAGTCTCTCTTGTCGTGTGGTGCCTGAAGCAGAAGCAGTTCGCAAGTGCCGGTCGGCTGACTCCTGAGATTTTCGTGTTTGAGTTTCAGATCCAAAGTCTTCATTAAAAGCCAAGTACCCCGTTGGGGAAACTTTTTTCTTGCTTCAGACCGATGTCAGAAAAATTTAATAATTGTATTTCTTGTGGGAAGCAAATACCTCATAAGGACTTTCATTCTTAATGTATTCCTTGCCTAGGCCCTGACCACGACGTTTCAAGTTGTTGGTTTTGTGCCAGATTTAACCAATGCACTATTAAGCATCGGTACGATTTTGCACTAAGCTATTTTGGGTGCAGATTTAATTATACAATGTCATCGGATAGCCATCCGACTACCGGAGTTCACAAAAAGTGCAAAGAAAAAGAAAAAGACAAGCAACTGAGGTCCAAAACCGATGACAAAGCTTCTCCTAAGCCAGTCGTCTGTTCTCAGTGAGGTGCTTACACAGCCCCTGACACCCATTACTTTAGAGTCGCAGGCCGCTACCGACTCCCACGTGGAGTCGGTCAGGCCGCTGGAAACTCAAGGTATTGGAGCCTCGGAGACTATTCCCTCAGATGGGTCTGGAGCTGGTAAGCAGGCATTGGCTTCTGAGGGTGTATTCAGACCTAAACAATTATACATTAAACCGACTACAGCTTCAAAGGCAAAGACTAAAGCACCTTTAAAAGCAAAGAAACAAGTTCACCAGCCACATGGACAGGCCTCCGTGTCTAAAAAAACAGATTCTCAAAATGGCCGAAGACTTAATTACCTTGATCAGGGCTTCCCATCCCCCTCCTGATAAGAGGCCTAGGCAAAAGACAGACTATGAATCTTCAGATCAGGTTTCCATTTCCTCTGATTCCTCTTCTGATCAGGAATATTCTCTTCCCCCCATGAGGATTCTGATGCTGAAGAATCCATTCCTTCAGCTTCTCCTCCTGAGGACTATTCCTTTGGGGAAACCTTGCATTCCATGAGGGAGCATTTCCACTGGGAGAGCCATGATTTTTCAGAATCTAAGAAGAGGCTCAGGGACTTCCTTCTATTACATCAACACAGGCCTCTAGCTATTCCACCTGTTAGACATTGTAGATGATGTGTTTTCAGAGTCTAGTCTGACCCCTGACTCCTTACCTCCAGCTCCTGTTAAGCTTGACACACTACAGGGTTCCTGACTCATAAATTCCTTTTCAAAAACCCTGCTGCAGACCCAGAAACTATTTTTCAGGGTCCTAAAGGGGTTAAGGCTTCCACTGCAAAAAACCCTACCCCCTCTGACAGAAATTCTAGGGTACTGGATAGATGGGGAAAAAAGATTTACACATCTGCTACCTTGGCTGTAAGGGCCTTAAACTGCCAGTTTCATATGCTCAAATATTAGCAATATGTCATGACACTGCTTAAACAGAAAATGTTGGTAAATTCTGAATGTGCAGATAACAGAAATGCAGGATTTATTGCATGCAGCTGAACAAGTTGGAAAGCATACTTTGCAATGTGGTTTTGATTCTCTGGAGGCCTCCTTCAGGGCCGCTGTTACGGGTTCTGTAATTAGGATGCATGCTTGGTTAAAGGAACAAAATCTGCCTGATCATGTCAAAGCTAAATTATTAGATGCACCATTACAGCATGATACCTTGTTTGGTGTTAAGGCAGAAGAGGTGTTAAAGAAAATGGAGGACAAAGCTAAATCTATGCAAACGGTCAAAGATTTTTTACAAGTACAGCCACCTAGGTTTAGCAGACACTGGCCTACAAAGAATGGGTCATTTCCAGTGTCAGACAGACCTCAAAGGGGCAGATCCAGATGCCCTAGAGACAGATCCCAGTCGCAAGGTTCATACAGGTCTAAGCAATGGGGTGCTTCTACCTCCAAAAATGGAGAAGACAAATCACAACCATACAGGAAACAGTCCCAATGACTTCCCCCTGCCTGCACCAAGCTGTTATCTACTGGCAACACCCTTACGGGGAAAAATAGCACTTTTTTTTTTTCTCAAAATTGGCACATTATAACCCAGGACAAATGGGTTCTAGACAGTATCACAAGGCTACAAGTTTCACTTCCATACCCTGCCAAGGGCAAATGGTTGGCCAGACCTGCCAAAAAAAATCAATGGGCAGAGGCTCAAAAACAAGTCTCATCCCTCATGGACATGGGAGCTATTCAACAAGTGCCACAGCAAGAGCAGGGACAAGGATTTTACTCAAGACTGTTCTTGGTACCCAGAAAGGACAAAGCATGGAGACCAATACTGGACCTATCTATTCTAAACACTTTCCTGGATATACCAAAATTCAAGATGTTTACCTTACAGCAGCTTCTGCCCATGCTGGGCAGAAAGGCTTGGCTCGTCACTTTAGACCTAAAAGAGGCATACCTGCATGTCCCAATCAGACAATCATGCAGAAGATAACTCAGATTCAAGGCTGTTTCAAAGCATTACCAATTCTCTGCACTGCCCTTTGGCTTATCTACTGCACCCAGGGTCTTCACAAAGTGCCTGGCACCAGTAATTGCTTTCTGCAGACTACAGGAGAAATACAAATATATCCTTACTTGGACAACTGCCTCATTCAAGCAGAGAACAGGGACATTCTACTACAACATCTGGCATTTGTGAAAAGACTTTTATCATGCCTAGGGTACACAGTCAACAAAAATAAATCAAAACTAGTACCCTCTCAAGAGATAATATTCCTGGGTGCAAGCTTAAATACAACTGCCCAGATGGATTATCTCATGCCAGACAAACAAAGGCAACTGACTACCTATTTCAAGGAAATGGCAACAAAGGCAAAGTTATCTGCAAGAAAAAATCTGCAGGCTTTGGGCTTCATGGCATCCTACTAATTCCATATGCAAGACTGCATATGAGGAAACTTCAATGGTACCTAAAAAGTGTCTGGACACAACATTGCCACAGCCAGGAAACAATGATTACTCTCATTCCCTGCCTGCAACAGGTGTTTTGATGGTGGGCAAAGGCTTGTCACCAAAACAAGGGACAGCCATTCTCACTACCCCCAGCCAGGCAGAACCTAACAACGGATGCATCAGATTATGCCTGGGGGCCCACATGGCAGGAAGAGGCATTCAGGGCACCTGGTCCACAAATCAAATGCATCTACATTTCAGTCAAAAAGAGATGCTAGCTGTTCAAAATGCCCTGACAGCCTGCAAGGACCTAATTCATCTGGGACAACTACTGACAGACAATACCACGGTCATGTGGTACATAAGCAGGGGGGCATGCATTCTTACCCCCTTTGCAGACTAGCCATGGCTTTATGGGACACAGTACTGATTTACCAAGTTCACCTACAGGCACAATTCCTGCCAGGAAAGGACAATACTCTGGCAGACAAACTAAGCCGAAACCTCATGGATCCCCACGAGTGGCACCTGGATCCACAAGTCTTCAGCATGATAACAAAGAAATGGGGATGCCCGTACATAGATCTATTTGCCTCCCCTCACAACTATCAACTAAAAAGATTCTGCACAAGGACTTATCACAGACAAGCATGGAAAGTGGAGGCCTTATCTTTCAACTGGAAAAACCTATCAGTATATGCCTTTCCTCCACTGCCTCTCCTCCCCAAGGTACTCCTAAAGGTGAGACAGGAGAAACCAAAAATTATTCTGATTACCCCAGACTGGCCCCACCAGTACTGGTATCCGATCTTAAGGAACTTGTCTCAATGCCCAGCCTGGACCTTACCTCAAATACCTCACCTACTGTCCCAACAAAATAATCAGATTCTGCACAGCCAACTCAGGACTCTAAACCTGGCAGCATGGTGGATAATGTAGCCATACAAAGCACACCTCTCAGTAAAGCTGTGATGGATGTCATTTTGGAAGCCAGAAGGCCTAGTACTAGGAAATCCTATGCTGGAAAATGGAAGAGATTTTGTGCTTGGAACCAAGCTCAAGGAACTGACACAGCTGTACCAGATATTCCTCAGATTTTGCAATACTTAACTTAGATGCTGGACAAAGACCTATATTTTTCATCAATTAAATTTCATGCCTCTGCCATTTTGGCTCATTACAATACAGAGCCACCACTCTTTTTTCATCCTTTATTAAGGCAGTACCTCAGAGGAGCCAAAAATGTAAGACCTCCAAGGAGATTGCCAATGCCTGCATGGGACCTCAATTATGTCTTGGAAAAACTCACCCTACCTCCTTTTGAGCCAGCTGCTACTGTGGATATAAAGTTTTTATCTTGGAAAACAGCTCTGCTCCTAGCAATAACTTCTGCAAGATGAGTGTCAGAGCTACAGGTTCTCATGGCTGTGGAACCTTTTATCATTTTTTATCCAGACAGGGTCTCTCTGAGGACAAACCCTACATTTATGCCTAAGGTGGTGTCCAGTGTAGCCCTTAACCAAACTATTCATTTGCCAACTTTTTATCCACATCCAGAGAACAAGGGGGAGAAAATTATGCATTCTTTGGACGTACACAGACAACTTAGATTCTATTTGGACAAAACTAAAGTTTTCAGAAAGACAGAACAATTACTAGTGGCATATGCTGCAGGATCACAAGAAAAGGCCATCTCCAAGCAGACTATTTCAAAGTGAATAGGTCACTGCATTAATTTCTGCTACTGTCAGCATGGCAAGCCAGTGCCTAAGGGCATTAGGCCGCGCTCAACCAGAGCTGCAGCCTTTCTCAGGGGAGTACCAACCAAAGACATTTTAGAGGCTGCTATTTGGAGAACAGTGCACACCTTTACAAAGCATTACAATCTGCCACTTTACTCTAAATCCAGAGCAGGCTTTGCCACTGCAGTTTTGCAGAGCCTCATAGCCGCTCCTAATGTTGTTTAGCTCCAGCCTCCCCAACATAGCTTTGGGACTGTACCCAAATGTAATGACTGCAACAGTGAAACATGAAGAACATAGTACAGTTGTGTACACGTATCATAAATGTGGATGTTCGAGTGTATTCACTGTTGCAGTCCAGGTTACCCACCCGCCATCCCCCTTATTTCTGCTGGAACTTATCTTTACGTCTCTGATCTATACAACCTATGTGGTGTATTTGTTTGTAGATGAAGGTAAAGTTTATTTTGGTGCATGTATGTTTTATATATATATCTAGCCTACCCTTTTGGGGGCACCTGACATCTGGGGCAAGAAAAACTGAAGAAAATGGTGTCTGCTGCATCTTTTATACCCCTGATGACCTGACGTCAGGGAAGGGGCGACAGCAACTGACGCAGGACCCAAGACTTTGGAATTCAGGCCGACTGAGGGCAACCTGCCAGCAGGATTACCCAAATGTAATGAATGCAACAGTGAATACGCTCGAACATCTACATTTATAGTAAGTGTACACAACTGCACTTTTGACTGACTTAAGTAATAAAGTTTTATTCTTACTACCAATTGAGTCACTCAATCCACTATGTAAAGTTCCACAATTTCATATCAAAATTATGTATGATTAACTTGTATAACGTGGACAAGCTTCCTTTGTAGGTCAATTTACCTTTAATGACAGCATTCACATAGTCATATAATGGAGAAAGTGTTCTCTTCCTCATCACTCGTACTTACAAATTCATTTAATTTCTTATTGTTGGATAATTGGTTAACAGATTCATTCAACTTGTGTTTCATTAAATATTCTGGTGACTTATATTTTGCCTTTTCAAAGCAATCCAGCCATAATGCTAATACATTCCTTTTTATTAGATTCATTTTAAATTAGAGGGGTGTGTAATGAGATAGCACAAAATTTCCATTTCGTTATTAATGGGGTTTTAAAATGTATTGACTTAAGAATTGCTTTCATATATGCAGAGTCTAAAGATTGAAATTAATTTCCTTCTAGGGTAAATTTTTGTTAACCAGATGAAAGGATTTTTACATATTTCCAGTTTATAAGAATTTAGTATAATCTGTTCCTAAATGTTTTTTCATTGATTAGTATAAGTTAAGTCTATCCAGAGTATAGTCGAGTTAAAATTTGCAGCAATGGAACAAGATTCTGCATCTGGGAAGCTAATACCACCATACTCTTATATGATTTCCGTAAGAATGAGGCTAACATTAAAAGCTTTTTGTTGGGTATTAAAGCTATTGAATACAAATATATATATATTTATGTGTGTGTGTGTGTGTGTGTGTGTGTGTATACATGTATATCCTTGGTCACAATCATTTTAATAAATACCAACATCCTCAAAAAAGTAAAAAATCAATTTCTTTAGTGACACTTGTTATTTTTTCAAAATTAAAAACATCAAAATGTAAGATTAATTGCTAAATATTGTTTTCCTTAATCATATTTATATTTAAACATACTGTCTAGTAACTGATTTAACAGTTTCAGTTTTATTATAGCGATACTTAAAACTTTTCAATTTCCTCATCTGTTTCTTCTTGAGTAATTAAAATCTCCTATATTTCTATCCTCAAAAGTAAAAAAAATCCATTTTAATAAGTAACATTTCAATTTTTTTTTCAAAATTAATCTTACATCTTGATGCTTTTAATCACTAAATATTTTCCTTAATTATATTTATATTTAAATGTTTTATCTAGTAACTGATTTAACAATAAAGTTTCAGTTTTATGATTATTATTAAATTTCAGTAGCCATACTTAACTTTTCAATTTTCTCATCTATTTCTTCTTGAGTAATTAAAATGTCCTATAGTTAGAAAATATCATCTGCAAAAAGCTATATTTTAGATTGACAATCCATCAGTTTTTTTTTCATTGCTTGTTAAACTATTAGCTAAGGGTTCAATGTCTAATGCAAATACTAGAGGAAATGAGGGACACATTTGTTTTGCGCCTTTGCTTAAAGTGAAGCCTTAAATGTAAGATCCAATTTTAACATATGCTTTGGAGTCTGTATACTATTTTTTTTTAAATATTTCAATAAATTGTTCTGGAAATACAAAACATTTTAAAATTTTAAACAAGAAATTCCAATCTACAGAATCAAAAGCTCTCTCAATGTCTAAGCTGATTAGGGCCAATATTTAGTTCATTCCTGTTGCTAAATTTAAGTACATTAATCTGTTGGCTATAAATCCTGTTTGACCTTATCTGCTGTATCTCTTAGGTTTTCCCTGCAAATTCCAAAACCTATTGGAATACAGCCACAGAAACTAGGCTACATGGAAAGAATGTTAGGGGCTGCTGTTTTAATTCATCTGTGTGTGCAACAGGCTGAAGTCTCTGCTGCTAAAAATCCAAGGCCAAGATGAGTTTTCAGACCCCAGGTAACTTACCGCAATCAACATGAAGTAGAAATTGTAGAGCATTACAGGGTGGGCAGAGGCACATTACAGAAATGCTGCAAACTCGGTTATCCTCAACTCGTAGAAAGGGCAAATAGAGGAGACCCATCCCAGTGGAGACAAAGGTATGTGTAGCACTTTACTTTTCAGAGATCAATAGAGAACATGCTAGGGCTGTCACAGGAATCAGGAGCCTCAGTCACTTCTTGAATGTTGTGCTCCAACATGATAGTGAGCATGTGTATTTTCCCTGTACTCTTAACTCATTACAGCTGAGTGCACCTCCAGACACTTCTGTAGTTACCACTTACTGTGCCTCCAGGTGTCAAATATTTCTTACTCATATTTGCATTAATAATTCCAAAACCATGCTACTTGCAAGTTATCAGAATATTTTACCTTGAAGCGTACAGGATGGCAAACACAATTGTATTAATATTTGACCTCTGTCAATGAGTATTTGTTAGAACCATAAGGTGACAGCTTCATTTTTGAAGGCTCAAGCCACACCCACTGGGAGTTAAAGGTACGCACTCAAAAGAGTTGTACTGGAGGGAATGAGTTAAGACGGCACCAGAATATGCAGGAGTTCTACCCTGTAGCACACTACCCTTGAAGTACTGGGTGCCATAGATTGCACAAACACAGAAATTAAGGCACCACCAGGGGAACAGGGAAGGCCCTATATTAATAGGGCTTCTTAACTGCCACGTTGTAGGTAATGCCAAGGGAATATTCTTGAATGTGTGTTCTGGCAACCTGGCATTAACCATGACTCACATATCTGACACCTCCCAACTGTATCAGATGTTCAATAGGGGGGATGCTGGATATGCACTAGAGCTGTGGCTGATGACACCCATCACAAATGCACACACGCACACGCTGAAAAAATGCCATAATCAGGTACATGTTCAAACCAGAAATATCATAGCGAGTGTGTTTGGGCTGCTGAAGTTGCAGTTCTGGTGCTTAGATACATCTGGTGGATAATCCACAGACATGTACTGAAATATTTGCAGTATGTGCTATGCTACACAACATTATCCTGAGAAAACAGCTTCAGCAGGATCAACAAGGGGAAGGAGCAGACATTCCACCACCCATCTATACAGACTGAGCTGAGTGGAGGAGGGGCACTGAACACAACTCTGATCTGTGATATAACAAGTATCCTGTTTTTTTTTTTTTTTTTTTTTGCTTATTTTTCTAGTTATTGCTTATTCTAGCCATTTAAAGCATTGTTTGTCTGCTGCATACTTTTTACTGAATTTTATTGCTATAAACTAATCTGCACGGTTGTACTAAAATTGTCTGCCTTACAGGGCAGCAGGGCCTGATAAACAAGGTTTTTACTGTCACACTGTAAAGTGTGTGAAAAGTATTAACTGGAAATATTCTCCATTTGTTGAGGATCTGTTTGTTTGTTCTGATTTCCTGCCAAGAAGTGTATTGTATAACTGATATGCATGCAGTTAAAAGCATTCTCTAGAGTCTCCTTGCTCCTTTATCAGTTTAAAACTTTCATAGGTTCATATGTAAGTACTAGGCTATCTGCCCGAGGGCATCTATAAGCCTAGCCAGAATGTGTTGGCTTTCGCAGCTCCCTTAGATTAGTTCTCTGTGCCTCAGTCCACTAGAGCCATTAGTTCCATGTGCCTCTGTCCAGCAGTGGAATAGTTTTCCACCCTCCCTATTGGTATCTTGTTCTTATACTTGGTGGCTTTGCAGTTGCCTGACCCTACTGTAAATTTGATCTGGGATACTCCACCCAGTCTAGTGTCATTAGCTCATTCTACCGAATACAGAGAGAACATTTGAGAAAGCCAGCCCACTTAGTTTCTTAACCTTGAATTATCTTCTGTTCTTCCTTTCTCCCTTTCCACTTTGCAAAAAAAATAAATAAATAAAAACACTTTGCTGAAATATACCATTGCTGGAATCTCCTTGTGTTCTGACTGACTGTGCTTCTCAAACAGTCTGGAAATATAGAGCTGATAAGTATATTTTTTGCCACTTTTTAACTGCTCAGAATTCTGCGCACTCAATATTTTCTTGACTGAATTATTTATATATTTGCAGGCATTATTTTCTGATACTCTTAAGTGCCTCCATCTTGATTTGTTCCTTATTGACTACCTTCTGCACTTGCTTTAGTCATTTTTAATTTAATTGCATTTATTTAAGCTGTATTTGCTTTAATATTGCTACACACTCGTGTGCTATCTTGCACTGCATTTGAATTGATGTTCTTTGTGTTTCACTGTTGCAGTCATTACATTTGGGTAATCCTGCTGGCAGGTTGCCCTCAGTTGGCCTGAATTCCAAAGTCTTAGGTCCTGCGTCAGCTGCCGTTGCCCCTTCCTTGATGTCAGGTCGTCAGGGGTATAAAAGAAGCAGCCGACGCCATTTTCTTCAGTCTTTCTTGCTGTGCGGTGTCCGAAGCAGAAGCAGTTCGCAAGTGCCGGTCAGCCGACTCCTGAAATTTTCGTGTTCGAGTTTCAGATCCGAAGTCTTCTATAAAGCTAAGTACCCCATTGGGGAAACTTTTTTCTTGCTCCAGACCGATGTCAGAAAAAGTAAATAATTGTATTTCTTGTGGAAAGCAAATACATCATAAGGACTTTCACTCTTACTGTATTCCTTGCCTAGGCCCTGATCACGATGTTTCTGGTTGTCGGTTTTGTGCTAGATTTAACCAACGCACTATTAAGCGTCGGTATGATTTTGCTTTAAACTATTTTCGACGCCGATTTAATTATCCAGAAATGTCATTGGATAACCATCTGACTACCGGAGTTCACAAAAAGCGCAAAGAAAAGGAGAGAGATAAACAACTGAGGCCCAAAACCGATGAAGATTCTCCTAAGCCAGTCGCCAGTTCTCAGTGAGGTGCTTACGCAGCCCCTGATGCCCACTACTTTAGAGTCGCAGGCCGCTACTGACTCCCACGTGGAGTTGGCTATGCCACTGGAAACTCAAGGTATTGGAGCCTTGGACACTATTCCATCAGATGGGTCCGGAGCCGCTGAGCAGGCACCGGCTTCTGAAGGTGTATTCGGACCTAAACATCTTTACATTAAACCGACTTCAGCTTCAAAGGCAAAGACTAAAGCACCTTCTAAGGCAAAGAAACAAATTCAAGAGCCACATGGACAGGCCTCTATGCCCAAGAAACAGATGCTCAAAATGGCTGAAGACTTGATTACCGTGATCAGGGGTTCCCATCCCCCTCCTGATAAGAGGCCTAGGCAAGAGACTGACTATGAATCTTCAGATCAGGTTTCTATTTATTCTGATTCCTCTTCTGATCAGGAATATTCTCTTCCCCCCTATGAGGATTCTGATGCTGAAGAATCTATACCTTCAGCTTCTCCTCCAGAGGACCATTCTTTTGGGGAAACCTTGCATACCATGAGGGAGCATTTCCACTGGGAGAGCCAAGATTTTTCAGAATCTAAAAAGAGGCTCAGGGATTTCCTTTTACTTCTCATCCTTTATTAAAGCAGTACCTCAGAGGAGCCAAAAAATTAAGGCCTCCAAGGAGATCACCAATACCTGCATGGGACCTCAACTATGTCTTGGAAAAACTCACCCTGCCTCCTTTTGAGCCAGCTGCTACTGCTGATATAAAGTTTTTATCTTGGAAAACAGCTCTGCTCCTAGCAATAACTTCTGCAAGATGAGTTTCACAGCTACAGGCACTCATGGCTGTGGAACCTTTTATCATTTTTTATCCAGACAGGGTCTCTCTGAGGACAAGCCCAACATTTATGCCTAAGGTGGTGTCCAGTGTGGCTCTTAACCAAACTAATCATCTGCCAACTTTTTATCCAAATCCACAAAACAAGGGGGAGAGAATTCTGCATTCTTTGGACGTACACAGACAGCTTAGATTCTACTTGGACAGAACCAACGCTTTCAGGAAGACAGAGCAATTGCTAGTGGCATATGCTGCAGGATCACAAGGAAAGGCTATCTCAAAGCAGACTATTTCAAAGTGGATAGGCCAATGCATTCATTCCTGCTATTTACGCCATGACAAGCCAGTGCCTAAGGGCATTAGGCCACATTCAACCAGAGCTGCAGCCATGTCAGCAGCCTTTCTCAGGGGAGTGCCAACAAAGACATTTTAGAGGATGCTACTTGGAGTTCAGTGCACACCTTTACAAAGCTCTATCATCTGCCACTCTACTCTAAATCCAGGGCAGGCTTTGCCACTGCAGTTCTGCAGGGCCTCATAGCCGCTCCTAATGCTATTTAGCTCCAGCCTTCCAACAATAACTTTGGGACTCTACCCAAATGTAATGACTGCAACAGTGAAACACGAAGAACATAGTACAGTTGTGTACACTTACCATAAATGTAGATGTTCGAGTGTATTCACTGTTGCAGTCCAGGTTACCCACCCGCCATCCCTCTATTTTCTGCTGGAACGTATCTTTCCTTCTCTAATTTATACAGCCTATGTGGTATATTTGCTTGTAGATGAAGGTAAAGTTTATATTGGTGCATGCATTTTTATATATAGATAAATTTTGGCTGCCCTTTTAGGGGGCACCTGACATCTGGGGCAAGAAAAACTGAAGAAAATAGCATTGGCTGCATCTTTTATACCCCTGGTGACCTGATGTCAGGGAAGGGGCGACGGCAGCCGACGCAGGACCTAAGACTTCGGAATTCAGGCCGACTGAGGGCAACCTGCCAGCAGGATTACCCAAATGTAATGACTGCAACAGTGAATACACTCAAACATCTACATTTATGGTAAGTGTGCACAACTGTGCTTTTTCACTGCTGTTTTAGCTGCTTTTCTGTAAAAACAACAAAAAAAGTTCTAAGCTTGTTTACTGCCTTTCCTGCAACTAGTCTTTTCCAGAGCCTTTCTATGTTGAAGGGAAGCCTTCTAGTTTATTTATCAGTAGGAGTGGTAAACACCAGGTAGCCTATCTACCACAAGAGGAGTGGTTTCTAGCCCAAAAATTGTAGTTTATTGGCTTTTTGGGCAGTTTTTCCATCCCTTTCAACTTTTCTGGATCAAAGGCCGCATTTCCGCTTGTTTCCCGCATTTCCTGTAACAAGTCTAGTT
This sequence comes from Protopterus annectens, assembly GCF_019279795.1. Lineage (NCBI taxonomy): Eukaryota > Metazoa > Chordata > Ceratodontiformes > Protopteridae > Protopterus > Protopterus annectens. The sequence continues at coordinate 807,609,228 of NC_056725.1, read as the reverse complement.
CAGATACAGATATGCTGTATCCAGGACTGTTTGTAAGCTTCTGAGGCCCAAGCTTTTCTGTGTTGGAGGAAAGCTTTCTAGCTTATCTACCATGAAAGGAGTGGTTTCTGGCCCAGAAACTGTAGTTTATTGGCCATTTGGGCAGTTTTTCCATCCCATTCAACTTTCTGCAGTTGCCTCTACTGTAAATTTGATCTGGGACACTCCTCCCCATCTAGTGTCATTAGCTCATTCTACCTAATACAGAGAGAACATTTGAGAAGGCCAACCCACTTAATTTCTTAACCCTGAATTATCTCCTGTTCCTCCTTTCTCTCTTTTCACTTTACAAAAAATAAACTCTTTGCTAGAATCTACCATTAATAAAAATCTCATGTTCTGACTGAGTGTGTTTCTCAAACAATCTGAAATATGGAGCTGATAAGCCATGGACTCCAAAGATAACCAGAAGGCATTCTTTAGCTATGTCAAGAATCTAAGTGGCAATTCTCAGATCTGCTCGCAGTTAGTGCAGAATGGCACAAAATACACTGTACCGACCGATATAGCCAACATCCTGGCAGACAGGTTCAGTGCAAACTTCACCCCCCCCCTCATCCCCAAAGGGCCAATAACTATACCAGAAGAATGTAGTGCCCATGAAATCACAGGCATTCAGTTTAAAACAGCCCTCTCCAAAGCCAAAAACACAGCATCAATGTGACTGGACGGCGTCCCAGGCTGCGTCCTACATGAGCTCAAAGATGAACTAACCCCTCACCAAAACACACTGTTTAAACTCAGCCACTCCACAGGCTATGTGCCCACAGAGCGGCACACAGCATTGGTTATTCTGCTCCACAAAGGTGAAGCCACAACGGACGCCGGGAACTATCGCCCTATAAGCCTGACTAGCTTGGTCTGCAAAGCTATGTAGCGCATCATCATGGATCTCATTAACAGAGACATTGGGAACCTCCAAACACTGGACCCTACACAGTTTGGCTTTGTTAAGGGCAGATCATGCCTCCTAAACCTAGTGGACTTTTTTGAGACCATTGCCAAGGCTATAGATGAGGGAAAGGTGGTCCACACAGCCTAAAAAGACCTGGCAAAGGCCTTCGACACCATTCCCCACTCAGGTGTTCTAGACAAGCTCACCAGCCTGAACATAAACCCGTATGTCATGAGATGGGTTGCCAACTGGCTTATGGACAGAACCCACGGGGTAAGAGTTGTGGGAGCTAGGTCTGAATCTAAACTGGTTACAAGTGGCATTCCCCAGGGCTCAGTCCTAGGACCCCTCCTGTTTGGCATATACTTCTCAGGGATACAGGCAAGCACTGGAGGACTATGGCTGACCAAGTTCGCAGACGACTGCAAACTAGGGGCTTTAATTGACTCTCCGGCTGACACAGACATACTCCAAAAGGGTCTCCCTGAGACAGATATCTGGTGTCAAAACCATGGCCTCAAGCTAAATGCCAAAAAGTGCATAGTCACCCCCTTTGGAAAAAACAAAGTACCCACAAACTAAATACGGAAGACGTAGTAAGGGATCTGGGGACCCAAGTAGATAGTAACCTCTCCTTTGATAATCACATTGCCAAAGTGGTTAAAAAATCTTATGTGGCCCACCTAATCACAAAAGGATTTGCATCCAGATCCAAAGAGGTCATTGGGCATCACTCATCAGACCCATCATAGAGTACAATGCCCCATTTGGTATGTACCTTACAAGACACCTGCAACAACTGGAAAGACCACAGAAGTACCTCACCAAGAAGATCACTGGCCTCAAGCAGATGCCCTATGCAGCTCGACTGAAGAACCTCCAGCTGTACTCGGTTGCATACAGCCTACTTAGAGGTGATATCTGCCTGACATACAAGGCCATGTCCAACCCAGAATTGTTGGACATGCTCCGCCTAAAGAAAACCATATCCTCTCAAGTCACACGCTCCAGGGGTATAAACCTCACCACAATAATAAATAGGATGTGCTGGAGGGATAGATTCCTGTCCCAGAGACTTCCCATGCTCTGGAACAAGATTCCAGTCTACATTAGGCAGAGCTCCTCGCTAACCCTCTTCAAGAAAAACCTTGACAAGTGGATGGGAAACAGAAAGTTTACCCCAGGGATCACTTCAATGGCTCTGCTGGACAGAGGCACAGGGAACTAATCTATGGTGGTGGCGAAAGCCAACACATTCCGGCTAGGCTTATAAATGCCTTCAGGCAGATAAGCTAGTACCTACCTATGAACCTATAAGTATATTTTTTGGCACTTTTTAACTGTTGAGTTCTGCACTGTCTTAATTTTTGCTTGACTGAATTATTTATGTATTTGCTGGCATTGTTTTTTGATACTCTAAGTGCCTCCGTCTTGATTTTTTCCTAATTTTTCTGCACTTGTTTTTAGTCATTTTTTAATTTAATTGCATTTATTTAAACTGTATTTGCTTTAACATTGCTACACACTTGTGTGCTAGCTTGCACTGCAATTGAATTGTTTTTACTGCTTAGCTGCACTGCATTTGAATTGTTTTTACCACTTCGCTAAAAGTTCTAAGCTTGTTTCCTGCCTTTCCTGTAACTAGTCTCATCCAGCTACATATTTACTGTTTCCAAGACTGTTTGTAAGCTTCTGAGCCCCCCAAACCTTTCTGTGTTGGAGGGAAGCCTTCAAGCTTATCAGTAGGAGTGCGCTAGGTAGCCTGTCTACCACAAGAGGAGTGGTTTCTGGCCCAGAAATTGTAGTTTATTGGCCGTTTGGGCAGTTTTTCCATACCTTTCAACTTTCTGGTTTAAAAGCCTGCATTTGCATGGGTATACACTTGTTTAAGCTCCACACTTCGGTGCCAAGCTGAGGAAACTATTACTGGTGCCAGAAAGTCTGCTTTTCAGTTTTTCCCTTAGATCTTGCCAGTTCTTTCTCTCTTGTACTTCAGATAGTTTAATCACTTTGCACTTCAACAGGTTTTTGCAACTACTATTGTAGCACACCTAAGTGCCATCAGCGCTAGTCATTCTTCACAGGAATAGCTCCAGTACTTAATAGTTATGACCACCCCTCCTAGCATGATGAAAGGGCAGTTCCCTGTGCTTTCTCCTATTAACCTTCTACACTTGGGCATTCTGAGGCAGTGCAGCAACTGCCTCATTTACACCGACAACCCTCTCCTCGTACCTCCCAATACTTAGACTTGTGAGAGATGCACTTATATCACTAAATTGGTAGCTATGTACTCTCCAGCTAAGACTGGACTAGCTGGTCAAGAGGAGAAGGTCAACACCTGCACCACACCACATGGAACACATAGCCCTCCAGAACACCCATTATCACAGCTCTCACATAAAAACACAAACTACACACCCACCTTCACAGAGGCTATCAATAGAAATTTACCCAAACAGCAGACACCTCTAAGACAGAAATGCACTTGACCACTACAACAGAGCACAAATCACAGGATACACAGCTCACCTCCAGTGTGCCCCTCAACCTAAGCCCCATAAGGCTAAACACCTTGCCCAGTACACTAATCATAGCTGACTCAATAATGAGGCACACAGATGTCCAACTCACTATGTTGAATAAGAAGGTCACAGTCAGCTGTCTGTCAGGTGCCAGAATCCGAGACACAACACATGCACTCAGGTCACTCCACAACAAGTACAAGTATGACTCTGTCATTGTCCATGTGGGCGTGAATGATCTGAGATGCACCTCCCTTGGACTACATGAAAAGAGACATGGTGGAGCTCTCTGATTATGTGACTCAGGCAGGTATGACATTAGTCCTGAGCAGTATCCTACCACCACCCAGAATGATACCGCAATACAAACAAAAAATGATTGACCTCAACAATTGGCTAATTTTCTTGTGTCATTCTAAGGGAATCCAGTATCTGTCTGCTTGGGATGACGTGATTGACAGACCTTGATGCTTTGCCAGAGATGGCCTGCATCTGTCACCAGTGGGTTTCCGGGTACTGGCTAATGCTCTTGCCACCCTTATAGTGCCTTTTTTAGGCAGTTTTCCAAAGATCAAATTACCACCATAACGGCTATAAATAAATGCAATCTGACAGTCATGCTGCTCAAGGCTAGAAGTCTAAATCTCAAGATGCACTCTGTCAAAGCACTCCTCAAAATGGAGTACATCGACATTTGTACTGTAATGGAGACCTGGTTTAAAGTGGCAGAAAGCACCCGTGCCCTACCAGGCTATATCTCATTCTACACCTTTCAGCCCTGAAACATGGACCAAAGCTCCAAAGGTGGTGGTGTCTCCATATTCATAAAGGATATGCACACCTCCAGACTAGTAGCCCAGCATAACACATCTGAGATGCTTCAGGTACAACTAACATTGGGTAAGATGGTGATCCAGGTCATAGCCTGCTGTAGGTCCCCAACAATGACCCTAGTCTCTCACTCCATGTTCCTATGCACCCTGGAATCTATCAGGGTTCAACCCAGCACTCTCTTACTAGGAGACTTCAACTACTCCTCCATCAACTGGGAAAACTACTCAAGCACCAGTACACTGGCCCAACGCTTCCTGGAATTCATCAATTCCAATGCCCTGGACCAGCTCATTCTGACCCAAACTTGAGGAAACAACATCCTTGACCTGGTTATTACTAACATGGGCGACTGTTGCTGTACACCAATAGTCAATCCCTCCCTGGTCAGATGCGACCATAAACTAATCACCATGAAAATCCACATCTCACCCACACACCCCAGCAAAGATAACTAAAAACAGAGGTGGCTATCTTCACGGCACCCATGTTGGAAAATAGCTGCATGACAGCCGAATCATACACCAAGGCACTGTAAGAACTTGTTCACAAATGCATGAAACTAGCCATACCCAACAGAACCAAAATGCTCTCCTCCAAAAAAAGGAAGCCAATCTGGTGGTCCCCTACCATTAATAAACTCTACAACAGAAGGAAAAAACTTTTGCAGAAAAAGATGAAGTTCCAAGACTAGAAAAACTCCTTTATCTGCCTCAACAAAAAGTTGAGATCCCTCATCAAATCCTCTAAAGCCAGTTATGAAGGCAGAATTTTGGCAGACACTAAAATCAATCACAAAGCCTTCTACAGCTATAACAAGAACCTCCACAGCAATTTCCAGATTTGCTCTGAGGTACTGCACAATGGTACCTCCTATACTCAGCCAACAGATATTGCCAACATACTGGCTGACAGATTAAGTGCCAACTTTACCCCTCTCTCCCCACCCATAAAGGACCAATCACAGTACCAGAGAATGCCAGGCATCCAGAATTAAGGCAGCACAAGTTCAAACTGATTGTCCAAGGCCAAGAATACAGCTTCCATGGGACCTGATAATATCCTTGGCTGTGTTCCACATGAACTACAAAGTGAACTGGCACCACATTTGTGTGCCCTGTTCAGTCACAACTTTACCTCAAGCATTGTCCCTACTGAATGGTGCACTGCTACAGTCATTCCTCTCCATAAAATGGGAGTGACTACAGACCATGGGAAGTATCGCCCCATTAGCCTGATGAGTCTAATATGTAAAGCTATGGGGCACATCATTATGGACCTGATAAACAAAGATATAGGGAATCTCCAAACTCTAGACCCTACACACTTTACCTTTGTGCTCTGAGTCAGTCACCAGGGCTGTGGATGAAGGTAAGGCAATGCATACAGCCTACCTTGATCTGGCCAAGGCCTTTGATACTATTCATTCCTCACTAGGGAATTATTGATAAACTAACTAAACTAATAACCAAACTAGGCATCAACCCCTATATCATTAGGTGGGCTGCAAATTGGCTCACAGATAGAACACACAGTGTGAAAGTAGCGGACTCCAAGTCAGACTACCGACCAGTCACGTGAGGAGTCCCACAGGGATCAGTCTTGGGTCCTCTCCTGTTCGGCATCTACTTCTCAGAGCCTAGGCCAACACAAAGGGACTCTGGTGGACCAAGTTCACAGATGACTGCAAGCTGGGATCCATAATTAACTCCCCAAGTGATGCAGGCATCCTACAGAAAGGCCTCACTGAGACCAATGACTAGTGTCAAAACCATGGCCTTAAGCTTAACGCCAAAAAATGCATCATCATCCCCTTTAATACAAACTCAGTTCTCACTAATTATCACATCAATGGGAGCCCACTGAACACTGAAGGCATTATAAGAGATCTGGGGACGCATGCTGGCAGCAACCTCTCCTTCGACCAGCACATTGCCACTGTGGTCAGAAAGTCCTTCTATGTGGCACATCTCATTACCAAGGGTTTTGCATCCAGAAAAAAAGAGGTTATCATCTCTCTCTGCTCTTCCCCTCATTAGACCAATCATCGAGTGTAATGCCCCATTTGGCATGTACCTCCCTAGACACCTGCAATAGCTAAAGAGGCCACAGAGGTACCTCACAAAGAGGATTGTAGGCATTAAACTCATGTCCTACATGGACAGACTCAAAAGACTCCAGCTATTCTCTGTCTCATATCGCCTACTTAGAGGTGATCTCTGCTTGACTTACAAAGCCAGGTCTGACCCAGCTCTGTTAGAAATGTTACATCTAAAGAAATCCCAATCCCTCTGTTCCACATGCTGCAGAGACCTCAACCTCATTACCACAATCAACAGAACATGCTGGAGGGACAGGTTCCTCACCCAGAGACTGACCATACTCTGGGATATACTTCCCATACATGTCAGTCAGAGCACCTCGCTGACCCTCTTCAAGAGAAATCTTGATGAGTGGATGGGTAATAGAAAGTTCAGCCTGGGGATCACTCCAGTGGCTGTACTTGATAGAGGCACTGGGAGCTAATGTTGGGCGGCACGATGCCAGGTCACTTCTATGGGCTAAGCTTGTAAAGGCCTCAGGGCCATTAGCCTAGGACACACCTATGAAGCAATGAAAAGATCACCACTGCTACACACAGGGAACCTGCAGCTGCTGTGGGTGTAGGCAGATGTAGTTGTGCTCAGTATTCCCTCACTTTGGCTAAGAGACAACATGTAGCAGACTCCCTCACCACCTAAGAGCCTAAACCTTCCTCCTATACACTTACACCCAGTAACATTGATGCCAGGCAACACTCACAGCCTTTACCTACCCATGTATTGGCTGTGTACTGCTTGCATCAGACAGTCAGCCCTGAACTAAAACTGTTGCAACTGCTGGATTTACAAGGTAAGTGTTGAACCTGGAGTATATTGTGTAATAATATGAATGACAGGCATATCTTTGTATTTTGGTACTTGGTAGTGTAAGCAGGTAAAAGGTGGGAGGTTGTACAGAAATGACCTTAACATGTGACAGCAAAGACTTATTTGACTTATGTGCATCCATTGTTAAGTAGTAGACCTTGGGCATCAAAGGTTCACACAGTCATACCTCTCAAAAGTAGTGATGGCCACTGCATGCCCTCAGTTTAGCACCATATGTTTGTACTGGAAAATCATTAGAGAGAAGTTAGAAAGTAATGTTACACATTGCAGTTTCAGACCACACAATCCTCATAAGAGTATTTGCAGTAAAGTTGGAAAATTTTAATGGTATCAACTTACTAACTTTCTAAAACCAATACAAGTCAAAGATACAATTAGTTCAACTTCAAAATGCATATATACTAAGCACTAAGTAAGCTACGCACCCTGATCATAAGACACAAAGCTTATGTTTCCCTGAAACCAAACGATACAAAACAGGGATATGGCACAGTTATCACTTGCACAGGGCATGGGGGGCAGGAAGTCTAGGCTGACACAAAAGGTTGGTCAGTGTGTGTGTGTGAGTAAGATAGAGAAGCAAGCAGGCAGCTGGATAAAGCAACAAGTGACCAGTGAGACAATGAATTTTAAGCTGCATGGCTGAAGAATGTAACTGTTGTGTGGTTGTCTGTAGGGGTCCTCCAGTTGAAATTGGTGTGTGTGTCCACATGAACACAGCCAAGCTCTCTATTAGTTCAAAATCTTGGTATGTCAGACAGGTGTGAGCAATGCATGGTAGAGGTGGCAGTTCATCATTGTTATCCCCAACCACAAGAACTGGCTCTGCCAGGAGTCACACTAGCACATCCATGTCTCCAGTCAAATGCATTGCTGCTACCTGAACATGACTGATGTCTGCTGGATGAGCTCCCCTCACAAGGATACCCAGGACCATGACCCCATGGCCTGCCACTTCTTGGTGTGGACAGCTCATCCACTGATGTATCAGTGGAAGTACCGCCGCTGTGGAAGCATGATTGGTCATGGCCACATTGGCTAACAGCAGATGATGTGGCTGACCTATGTCCACGAGAATGCCACCCCCCCCCCAGCAGATGTTACATCATAGACACTGCTCATTCGAATGTGTCATTTATCTGATTCATTAAATCAGCAGCACAATGGAGGCAGTCACACGTCAGCCTGTGTCGCATCGACAACCTTAAGCATTTCTGTGAAGCACCTGTGGAAGCATGGCTGTGTCTCCATGATGACCCTAAACATACATTGAGTGGCATGGGAAGAGACAGCTGGAACAGGTGGAGAATGGATGACAGGCCTCATCTGAGCACCCCTAAAAACTGTCCTGTGTGGCACCTTGCCCACACTTTGTCTACAGCCAGAGTCAACAGGCACTGATGCTGCAGTAACCACACTTCCCTGATCAATTGTCTTGCCCTCCACCTATCCAATATTTGTGGGCTTACTGGAATGGGTAGGCGTAGGCCTACTGGTTATGTCTGACAGTATTTCAGGGGATGGCTGTATGTCAACTTCAGTGTCAGATTCAACCTCTGCACCCATGACTGTGCCTCTGTTTGGCCACCATCATCATCATCAGAGTCTGCTGATACTCTGATATCAGGTGGTAGAAGTCCCACACTTCCATTTTGTCAGGATCACCTGTGATAATCAACAAACAGAGGAAAAATTAATACCTAAACTACTATACTCCAATATATGCTAACAAAATAATAGTGCTGCCACTATTAGACAGTACAGCAGTACACACAACAGTCCTGACATCAACATCACGTATTAAAATATTTCTTTAAATTGCTCATCAGTATTGACGTAAAAATGTTTGGCTTACCATATCTGCAGACGATGGTATCCCCTGTATGCCAGATGGTCCCAGAAGGAGAAAAACAAAAGGTAAGGAAATCATCACAATTAAAAGTTACACAGGAGTAAACAGTAATACAGGAGTAATACTCTTTCCCATTTATCTGCCTTTAACTATACTTTCAACAAGAACTTGGATGATGGCTACAACCTAAGCTAATCAATCAGAATGTGTTGTTAGCTGTAGCTATCTTCAATTGCACCCCAAAAAATTCTTGGAAACAGAAGTAACATAATAATTTAAATTGTTTTACTATACAACAGTCTGCAACAGTTGGGATACAAAAGCCTACCTGGATGCTGTTCCTGGGACATGCTTGCTGTCCCTGAAACAGTAGCACCAATGTCAAAGATATGCTGTTCTGGCCTTTTCCTAGGAGCTGTCTGGATCCCTTATAGTGGATAGGAACTCTTCATTTGGTGTTATTGTTGGCTCTGTAGCAGGGCCTGATACCCATCCAATCATAGCGCACTGCAGCTGCTCTCCTCTGTGCAGATGTGATCATGTTAGTGGCCCCATGGCACACCTGATCATATGTAATGCTGTGGCAGCCCACTGCATTAACATCTGTGGCAATCTGCTGCCAAATCTGCATTCTGCATGGCATATCCCCTCCAAAGCAGGACGACACCATGTTGTCTAAAAATGTCAACAATGACCTGGTTCTCAGGGTCAGTGAAAGGTGGTCTTCAAAGATCGAGACACCTGTGTGGCATAGTTCCAGGTGTCCTAAAAGACAACAGATGGATAATGCACATAAGTATCATATAACTACAAAATAACTGTACCCAGATAAAACAGAAAAGGTAGCATTTCAGTATTACCTACTGGAGAAACATAAAGCAGCCCAGAGACTTGAAATATGAACAACAGGCTGGATGCACAAAAAGGAGAGTAACAATGGCAGCAGATCCTTGTTTGTGCCATAACAGAAATGTAGCTTTGGCCCCCACCCCCAAAAATAAGAATAGGCAAATAACATATTTTGCTAACAAACCATCTTTGAAATGCTAAAAGTGCTATCAAATGAACTCTCTGAAACATGTCTACAGATTTAACACAGAACATTCAATTTTATGGTATTGCCAATCATGTATACCCGTGAAATGCCCTGACAAACATGCACATGCTATCAGTGCACTTCTAACTAATGCATACAGATAAGTGTAATGCTAATCAAAATATATATGTTTATATATATATGAATGTGTGTGTGTGCGTGTATATATATGGTTTCACTTCATAATCTCGAAATGCTGAAATACAGAATAGAAGCATTCAGAGATCATGAAGCCGAAAATGCAGAATGCCGAAAGTGCATAAGAGCGAATTTGAATATCTCGAATTTGCGCTTATGCATTTCCGGTACGTTGCGTGTGGTGTTATGCTGCCTGAAATTGCAGGTGAGTGAGTGTTTGTGTGTGTGTTTGTATGTGTGGGTAAGGGTAGGGAGGTATAAGTATGAGTGTGAGTGTTGGATTTGTTGCTGTTTGTGTATTTGTGATGTGTATTTGTGTGCGAGTGAGTGGAGAATGACGTGGTGTGAGGTTTTTCTTTTTTTTATGTTATGTGCAATCTCGGAGTTGGTATATATAAGTAGGGGTTGTGGGGGGGGGTGCAGTCCCCCACATGGGGAGTGCAGGGGGGGCTTGCCCCCCCTGCTTATATGTAGTGTAGAGTTGTTTGGTTTGTGTGCTGTTGGTGGAATGGTGTGTGTGTTATGTGGTGTATGTACATTCATGATTGTGGGATTTGGTATTGTGAATGGTTCGGCTTCATGGTCTTGGAATGCTGAAATTCAGTATTTCAGCATTTCGAGATTATGAAGTGAAACCATATATATATATAAACTGTTGTACAGATTTTTCTTAATTACATTCCACCACATGCAGTATGTAGTGGACGAAATGCAAGCATGCTTTCTCAAATCCAGTAATCCTCTGTTCAGATATGTACCAAAGTAATAGCCTGTTTGCTGTGTTCTCCATATAAACAAATCTTCTCACCTTCAGTTTCCCTAGCTATACAGTGTCTTTTTATGGTGCAGTTTCAGGACTGTCAGCATGATGAAGATGCAAGTCCGGTGTGAACTTATTAGAATTGCTCAATCCCAGATACTTGGCTCCAAGTAGCTGATGTAAACTTAGTGCAGACACTCACTCAGTGTTTGTTTTTAATGGATTGCAACCCTGAGTGATTACTGGTTGGGAGAAGGAAAACACAACATCACTGCAGGCTGCCCTACATCCAGTGGATGTGTCAGGTTAGACTTACAAAGTTTTAGAATTTTGTCATGATTGGAAATGTAAGTAAGCAGCACACAATTCACAGTTTCTGTTCATTAACATCCAACCTCCCATTCATTTGTTGGTAACTGCATATATTATTGCCTTTTAATATCCTCACACATTTTAAGGATGATGATATAGAATGGCTTACAGACTGCATGTCTTGGATTACTGGTAAAATAAGGCTTACAGACTGCATGTCTTGGATTACTGGTAAGATAAGGCTTACAGACTGCATGTCTTGGATTACTGGTAAGGTAAGAGAAGAATGAGCAGCAAACACAGAGAGGTAAGACGACAGAGCTGCATATTCGCAAGCAATACTCTTATTGGTTATGTGATCACTTAGTGCAATACATCCAAATATAACTGTACAAATAACCGTTATACAGTTTCATATTACTGTAGATGATGCAATTTATTGTATGCAGAATGATTTCAGTTCTCTGGTGCAAAGCTGCTTGTGTGGCAAAGTGAGATAAGGCACCCTTACTGCGTTCTAATGGCTCATTGAAGTGAGTTCAAATCCGGACCTATGGAGAAATATGTCATGTACTAACATTTGTTAGTGTGTATATCAAAGATTGTTTTCCTCATTTCAACTACTTTTCCTTTTTTTTTTCTTTGTGGTCCATTGTTTACATGATGAGTGGTTTAGCACAAGCATAGGAAATGGAGAAAGAATGTCAGGTTTGGCTGTGCTTATTTCATTTGCAAAATGCACAGCAGTGCACAAACTGGACTAGTGGCCTACCCAGGAAGCAGAGAGACCACATGAGACAGGACTCAGACAGCCATAAACTGAAAACAGATACATTCAGTTAATTCACTAAATTAGTCCTGTAGCAGCAGGTGCAAGTGTAAGGCTGAAGTACAGATGGTGCTGGGTTCTAGTACAGGGTGTGCAACCTTTTTATTCTATTGTGACAGTGCAGTTTACAGCAATGAACTGACAGCATTCTTGTGACAAGAAGTGTAATTGTAGAACTGTCATATACATGGTCCTGGGTTCAATTACAGGATACTCCATACAGTTTTACTGTTGTTCCACTTCCCATTATATTCATTCTATAACCCTTTAGATAGTGGAGATGATATGAATTATGTGTATGAGGGATTAGACAACATTATTGTGTTTCCAGATGTATGACTGAGGGTATCCTGGCTACTATATTTTTGTAAGTGTAATTCTGCTATCTTGACTTGCATGGCCCTCACAATTACCTAAGATGGATATAACTGGATCTATATCCGATAACCTTTGTCAGGTCACACACATACATGTGTAACAGCTCAAACTGTCACCTGTATTTATGTATGATTCCTGACTGTGTGTTAGCAGGACTTCCTCTGTAGCAAAGATGGAAAATCAACACTGTGGAAGAAAATATTTTGTCCCGTATGCCTAAATTTGAATCCCACAGTATCAAAATCAATTTTCCTCAATGTATAAAGATAAAAAGATAATGTCAGGTCATTACATTTATGCCCCCCCCCCCCCCAGTGCATCTCCAAACTTAACTTGCCTAACAGTTACCTTCCAATTTCCAATGTATATTTACAGGCTACATCAGTACACACCCTTCAAACTAAAGCCAAGTATTAGATTAACCTACCCATCTCAATTATTTAATTTCCCCTGCTTGGCACTGCTGAGCTCTGCTTAACATCATGAAAATGCAGTTGGCATAATTGCTTGGGTTTGTGCACTACCAGTAAATGCAATAACTAGAATTGTCAAGAGCGCAACAGTGTCCATTGCTCTAGTTCAGTTGGTAGAGATGACTGACATTCGAGGGGAAGGTGCCAAGTTAGGGGCACACAGGTGGGGTGTCCAGGATATTTATTGGACTCCTGGTAAAGCACCACAGCCAAAGGCTTCTGCAGGGGGACTAGTCTGGCTCCCAGTACAACTCTAAGGTGTGGAATAGTTTGGCCCAGGCCGTATCCAGTGCCACTGGTATTCCAACCACTGGACAACATTATAGGCATCATTTCATTGACCTATGCAGGAGAAAAAGGGATACTGTCAACTACTGGTTGCATGTGTTTGAGACTGCTGACATCCCACATCTCTGTAAGTATGACAATAAGAGACTACTTGTAAGAGTTAGAAAGAAAAATATTGGCAAGACTGGTGTGCATAATGCGCTTCTGTTCTTTTCTGTTTTTTCCCCAGCTCCCAATGAATGTGAGTTTAATCAACAGGCTCATGTTGCTCAATTGGCGAGATTGAGGGAAGCAAGTGGTATGTATGCAGCACAAGGAAAAGTGTTATTGTAGCTTTAAAAGTTAGAGAGCATTTTTCTTCTTTTATACAGCTGTATCAAATTGAGCATGTATACACCAAATGTAAAAGCAAGTATGCATGCATTAGTCTGTAGCACAAACCAATTGCAGGAGTACAATGTTAGACTGTAGTCTGAGGTTTTGGTTTCAGATACCATGATTTCCAACTATACAATACTTTATTTTACATTTGTTGACTAAATACTGTATATGTTGAAGAAATAACAATACTGTTATTTCTTCAATAATATTTACATTAAATTAAAAACTGTATACCGGTGGCACAAATGCCCTGCTGTAAACTGTAATCTGTATAATTGGAGCATGTGTATGTCCAATATATGCACATTTCAAGGATTACCTTCAGCAATATGTAGTATAGTGTGTATCTGTTAGGACATATAGGGAAAAGAGCTCTGTAATTGTGTTAATGCATTGTATGTCACATGTGATGGTACTAATTTTATCTCTTTTTTTCTGTCACTCCAACCCTTAGCTATCTTTTTTTATTTCCTGATGTGTTTTCAAAGTGTTTCCATGTCATCCATATGTACTGCATCACTAAATGCTCCACAGCACAGCGAGGTAGACCAGCCCCAGTGGGTCAGGCTGGCCCTGCTCCAGCACCAATGCCCAGCACTTGTGGGACCCACCCTGGCAGCACTGCCTCTGCTGCCTCTGCATTACCTGCACCATCAGGTAGCATTGCAACAGCAGCTGGTGCTGTGCTACCCTCTGGGAGCAGTGGCAGAGGTAGGGATTTCATCACCTGCCAAGAGATGCCAGGGTTTGTGCACATACCTTTCAGCTGTCCAGATTTTTACCTCATACTTTTGGTCTATTTCTCATAAAATTGTGTGTTTCTTGCAAACTACTGAGGACTGAAGTCAGAAAATGAAGGCAGACAGTTGAGTTTCAGACTTCATACCCTTTAGAAAATTTATGCTAATGCAAAACCTATTATTCTATCAATCTTCTAAGTTTTTAAGAACAATATTTTAAAAGTGCCACTATTGTTGGGCCTTTGTCCCACCATTATTTGTTGTTTTGTCCAGATTTCTCACTCTAAGAGGTTGTGAGGTATGTTGGTGAGTAGAGTCATGCACTGCACAATTGGTGTACACCTACGCCAGGTGGAGATACTGCTCTTCCTCATGGTCCACAGGAGGTGGAGAAGACATCAAGCATTCCAGCCGCCAGCAGGGTAAGGGGACAGTGATGACAGTCCAGTGGGTGAGGACTCAAATCTCACTGTCTCCATGTTTGATGGCATGAGCCTGGATTTCCCCCTCCCTCATCCTAATCATACTGTCTCACAACCTTTTGTGTCCCTCACCATTCCTGTCTCTTGTTTGTTTGTATTTGCTTCCTCACATACTCAAATTACCTGACCCAGATATACCTACATCCCTTACTGAATTTAAAAAAATGGACACTTGTCCCATACATAGTTCTCCATTTTGCACAAGTGTCTTTTTGACACAGTTCATTCTTTCCAATTGGCTATACAGCATGATTACATGGTTCTCATCCCTCTTTGTGGAAGTGACAATCCAAATTCAGCTAATATTCTGCATATATTATCAGTTTTTACTGTTGAAGTGGATAGCTGTGATTCTTTCGTACCTCCCTCCTGTGCATTTCTTTATTGCTTTCTCTTTGTTCTTCCTCCTGCTTGCTGTCCATTTCACCACTTTCATATCTACCCCATTTTAACACCTTTAATCTGGTCAAAAAATAGAATCACACACAACACACAACTAGAAAAAGCAACGGATCTCTTCACTTTTTGGCTTTGTGCAGAGTTTTGCCTCACACACCAATATGCAGCAGTGGTGAGTGGCACTACAGTGCTGTGGTTACCTCTGCGCAATGCCGCTTAACCTTGCTGTGCTAGGTCAACACACAGTAACATGTACTATAAAGAATTCAAGTTGTTGCATTATCACTGTTTATTTAAAAGTCTTTAAAAGTATTATATACACCTGGATTTGAACTCAGTATCATCTGGGCTCAAAAAGAAATGTCAGTGCATTTGCACCTGCTGTCACAGCATCTGTTAAGCAGCAGGTGTGTTTCATAGACTCAGTATTAACTCTGACTTTTCACAGTGTGGCTCACATTTGCGCATTGCTTAACTATGAGCAAGCATGGAAAGTATTGAAAATATATATCTTGTATGTGCAAACACTTTGCCAACCATCAGACAAACCCACTGCTTGACGTGCTATGGAAAGGTAAGTATTATGTATTACTGCTATTTACCGTCCATTTCCTATCTATGACATAAAAGTACATGCAGAAACATAAACTGAAGGACCTATGTTATAATATTTCAAATATTTACAATACAGCCATGTGTTGCTTCCCTCTAAGCACTGCAACCCTGGTGTCTCAGTACTTTTTCCACACACATATCACCTACACTACAGACATTATTATCAAATGTTGTGTGATATGCAATGCACATCAATCTGGTAACACGCAGAACTAGAACTATTGACCCATAAGCCTAAAAAGCCTAATCTGCAAGGCTAGGGAAGGGATCAGCATGGACCTTATCCACAGGGATGTAGGTGACCTACAGTACACTTGACCTGACCCATTTTGATTTTTTCAAGAATAGATTTTGTTAAACATTGTGGACTTATTTGATAATGACCCCAGTGACCTGGATGAGGAATAACAGAGCATGCGGCTATGTTGATTTATCCACGGCCTTTGACACTATCCCCCATTTAGGTATCATAGAGAAACTCTTCCATCTGGGGATTAACCCATACATTACTAGATGGATATCCAACTGGCTCACCAATAGAATGCACACTACCAAAGTTGGGAACTGCACCTCCACCACTAGACTACTTGAAAGAAATGGCTATAAGTGACCAGACAGACACCGTACTACTGTATCCGTTATTCTTTATTATTATTGTACAAATTCTTGCCAGTCAGTTAATTCTCTCAGAGCATAAACCTTCATTCATTATAACACGGCTAGACTCACAGCTGACTAATGCACACTCAGTCACAAACATCACTAAAGAAGAGCAAGTATTGTTTACTTTATATACTTTTTTAACTGTCAAAACAATATTATTTTTGATATGAAAAAGTCCCTGTAATGCAAAGCTCATGTTATTTTTAATGCAAACTTCATGATGTTCTTCGTGTTTCACTGTTGCAGTCATTACACTTGGGTTATCCTGCTGGCAGGCTACCCTCAGTCGGCCTGAATTCCAAAGTCTAGGTCCAGCGTCCGTTGCTGTCACCCCTTCCCAGATGTCAGTGCACCAGGGGTATAAAAGATGCAGCTGACGCCATTTTCTTCAGTCTTTCTTGCTGCGCGGTGCCCGAAGCATAAGCAGTTTGCAAGTGCCGGTCGGCCGACTCCTGAGATTTTCTTGTTCGAATTTCAGATCCAAAGTCTTCATTAAAAACTAAGTACCCCGTTGGGGAAACTTTTTTCTTGCCCCAGACCGATGTCAGAAAAAGTTAATAATTGTATTTCTTGTGGAAAGCAAATACTTCATAAGGACTTTCATTCTTACTATATTCCTTGCCTAGGCCCTGACCACAAAGTTGCTAGTTGTCGGTTTTGTGCTAGATTTAACCAATGCACTATTAAGCGTCGGTACGATTTTGCATTACACTATTTTGGCAGAAGATTTAATTATACCATGTCATCGGATAGCCATCTGACTACCGGAATTCACAAGAAACGCAAAGAAAAAGAGAAGGACAGGCATCCGAGGTCCAAAACCGACGACGAGGCTTCTTCTAAGCCAGTCGCCGGTTCTCCGGTTCTCAGTGAGGCACCTTCGCAGCCCCTGACACCTGCTACTTTAGACCCGCAGGCCGCTACTGACTCCCACGTGGAGTCGCCTAGGCCACTGGAAGGTCAAAGTATTGGACCTTCGGAGACTATTCCCTCAGATGGGTCTGGAGCCACTGAGCAGACATCGGCTTCTGAGGGTGTTTTCAGGCCAACTCAATTATACATTAAAATCACTTCAGCTTCAAAGGCAAAGACTAAATCACCCTTAAAGACAAAAAAACAAGCACGACAGCCTCATGGACAGGCCTCCATGCCCAAAAAACAGATGCTCAAAATGGCCAAAGACTTAATTACTTTGATCAGGGGTTCCCATCCCCCTCCTGATAAAAGGCCTAAGCAAGAGACAGAATATGAATCTTCAGATCAGGTTTCCATTTCATCTGATTACTCTTCTGATCAGGAATACTCTCTTCCTCCCTATGAGGATTCTGATGCTGAAGAATCTATCACTTCTGCCTCTCCTGAGGATTACTCTTCTGGGGAAACCTTGCATACCATGAGGGAGCATTTCCACTGGGAGAACCAAGATTTTTCAGAATCTAAGAAAAGACTCAGAGACTTCCTTTTACTACCACAACACAGGCCCCTAGCTATTCCACCTGTGTTAGGCATTGTTGATGATGTAGTTTCAGAGTCCAGTCTGACCCCTTACTTCCAGCTTCTGTTAAGCCGGACAGGTACTACAGGGTCCCTGACTCTCATAAATTCTTTTTCAAAAACCCTGCTGCTGACCCATAAGCCATCTCTCAGGGTCCCAAAGGGGTCAAGGCTTCCACTGCAAAATACCCTACAGGGTATACCTGACAGGGATACTAGGGCTTTGGACAGATGGGGAAAAAGATTTACACCTCCGCTACCTTGGCTATAAGGGCTTTAAATTGTCAGTTTCATATGCTCAAATATCAGCAATATATTGTCACTGCTTAAAAAGAAAATGTTGACTAATTCTGAATGTGCAGAAAACAAAGAAATGCAGGATTTATTGCATGCAGCTGAACAAGTTGGAAAGCATACTTTGCAATATGGTTTTGATTCTTTGAAGGCCTCCTGCAGAGCCGCTGTTACGGGCTCTGTCATCAGGAGGCATGCTTGGTTAAAGGATCAAAGTCTGCCTGATCATGTCAAAGCAAAATTATTAGATGCCCCATTACAGCATGATACTTTGTTTGGTGTTAAAGCAGAAGAGGTGTTAAAGAAAATGGAGGACAGAGCTAAATCTATGCAAATGGTTAAGGATTTCTTACAGGTTCAGCCTCCAAGATTTAGCAGACACTGGCCTACAAAGAATTGGTCCTTTCCAGTGTCAGACAGACCACAAAGGGGGCAGATTCAGATGCCCAAGAGGCAGATCCCAGCCCCAAGGCTCATACAGGTCTAAACAGTGGGGTGCTTCTACCTCCAAAAGTGGAGAAGACAAATCACAACCATTCAGGAAACAGTCCCAATGACTTCCCCCTGCCTGCACCTAGCACTTATCTTCTGGCAGCACCTTTAGGAGGAAAACTAGCACTTTTTTCTCAAAACTGGCACATAATAACCCAGAACAAATGGGTCTTAGACATAGTGTCACAAGGCTACAAGTTTCACTTCCATACCCTGCCAAGGACAAACGGTTGGCCAGACCTACCAAAACATCAATGGGCAGAGGCACAAAAACAAGTCTCATCCCTCATGGACATGAGGGCCATTCAACAAGTACCAGAGCAAGAGCAGGGACAAGGATTTTATTCAAGACTGTTTTTGGTACCAAGAAAGGGCAAGACCTGGAGACCAATACTGGACCTGTCTATTCTAAACACATTTCTGGATGTACCAAAATTCAAAATGTTGACTCTACAGCAACTTCTGCCTATGATGGGCAAGAAGGCTTGGCTGGTGACTTTAGACCTAAAAAAGGCATACCTGCATGTCCCAATCAGACAAACATGCAGAAGATACCTCAGATTCAAAGCTGGCTCAATGCACTATCAATTCTCTGCACTGCCCTTTGGCTTATCTACTGCACCCAGGGTCTTCACAAAGCGCCTGGCACCAGTAATTGCATTCTGCAGACAAAGAGGAATACAAATATATCCTTACTTGGATGACTGCCTCATTCAAGCAGAGAACAAGGACATTCTACTACAGCATCTGGCATTTGTAAAGAGATTTCTAACAGGGCTAGGGTACACAGTCAACGAAAAGAAATCAAAACTAGTACCCTCTCAAGAGATAATATTCCTGGGTGCAGGCTTAAATACAACTGCCCAGATGGCTTATCTCATGCCATACAAACAAAGGCAACTGACTACCTATTTCAACCTGTTGGCAGCAAAGGCCCAGTTATCTGCAAGAAAAATTCTGTAGGCTTTGGGTTTCATGGCATCCTGCATTCTACTAATTCCATATGAGAGACTACATATGAGGAAACTTCAATGGTACCTAAAAAGTGTTTGGACTCAACATTGCCACAGCCTGGAAACTATAATTACCCTCATTCCCTGCCTGCAAATGGAGTTTCGTTGGTGGGCGAAGGCTTGTCACCAGAACAAGGGATAGCCATTCACTTTACCACCAGCCAAGCAGACATTAACAACGGATGCATCAGATTATACCTGGGGGGCCCACATGGCAGGAAGATGTATTCAAGGAACATGGTCTGCAAACCAAATGCATCTACATATCAATCAAAAAGAGATGCCATCTGTCCAGAATGCCCTGATAGCTTTCAAGGACCTACTTCATCCGGGACAACTACTGATAAAGACAGACAACACCACGGTCATGTGGTATATAAACAAGCTGGGAGGCACTCATTACCCCCTTTGCAGACTAGCCATGACTCTGTGGGACACAGCTTTGACTTACCAGGTACATCTGCAGGCACAATTCCTGCCAGGATAGATAAATACTCTGGCAGACGAACTAAGCAGAATCCTCATGGATCCCCATGAGTGGAAATTGGATCCACAAGTCTTCAGCATGATAACAAGTAATGGGGATGCCCGGATATAGATCTATTTGCCTCTTCTCACAACTACCAACTAAAAAGATTCTTCACAAGGCTTATCACAGACAAGCATGGAAAGTGGATGCTCTCTCTTTCAGCTGGAAAAGCTTAGCAGTATATGCCTTTCCTCCACTGCCTCTTCTCCCCAAGGTACTCCTAAAGGTCAGACAAGAGAAGCCAAAGATGATACTGATTGCCCCAGACTGGCCCCACCAGTACTGGTACTCAATCCTAAGGAACTTGTCTCAATGCCCAGCTTAGACCTTGCCTCAAATACCTCATCTACTATCCCAACAAAACAGTCAGATCCTGCACAACCAATTAAAGACCTTAAATCTGGCAGCATGGTGGATAATGTAGTAATACAAAATGTGCCTCTCACTAAAGCTGTAATGGATGTCATTTTGGAGGCCAGAAGGCCTAGTACCAGAAAATCTTACGCTGGAAAGTTGAAGAGATTCTGTGCTTGGAACCAGGCACAAGGAATTGACACAGCTGTACCAAACATTCCTCAGATTTTGCAATACTTAACTGAGATGCTGGACAAAGGCCTATCCTTTTTATCAATCAAAATTCATGCCTCTGCCATTTCGGCTAATTACAATACAGAGCCACCAATCTTTTCTCATCCCTTGTTAAGGCAGTACCTCAGAGGAGCCAAAAACTTAAGGCCTCCAAGGAGATCACCAATACCTGCATGGGACCTCAATTATGTTTTGGAAAAACCCACCCTGCCTCCTTTTGAGCCAGACACTACAGCTGATATAAAGTTTTTATCTTGGAAAACAGCTCTGCTCCTAGCAATAACCTCTGCAAGATGAGTCTCAGAGCTACAGGCACTCATGGCTATGGAACCTTTTATCATTTTTTATCCAGATAGGGTTTCTCTGAGGACAAACCCAACATTTATGCCTAAGGTAGTGTCTAGAGTGGCTCTTAACCAAACTATTCAATTGCCTACTTTTTATCCAAACCCACAGAATAAGGGGGAGAGAATTCTGCATTCTTTGGGCATACACAGACAGCTACGCTTCTACCTGAACAGAACCAAAGCTTTCAGAAAGACAGAGCAACTACTAGTGGCATATGCTGCAGGATCACAAGGAAAGGCTATCTCAAAGCAGACTATTTCAAAGTGGATAGGCCACTGCATCCATTTCTGCTATTCACAACATGGCATACCAGTGCCTAAGGGCATTAGGCCACATTCAACCATAGCAGCAGCCACTTCAGCAGCCTTCCTCAGGGGAGTACCAACCAAAGACATTTTAGAGGCTGCAACCTGGAGTTCAGTAAACACCTTTACAAAGCACTATAATTTATCACTCTACTCTAAATCAAGGGCAGGCTTTGCCATTGCAGTTCTGCAGGGCCTCATATCCACTCCTAATGCTATTTAGCTCCAGTCTCCCAAACTTAGCTTTGGGATTCAACCCAAGTGTAATGACTGCAACAGTGAAACACTAAGAACATAGTAGAGTTGTGTACACTTACTTATCTTTGCTGCAATTTATCTGCTCTTCTCTAACCTATACAACCTATGTGGTGTATTTGCTTATAGATGAAGGTATTATGAATATTTTGGTGTATGCATATTTTATTGGCATATTTTTAGCCTACCCTTTGGGGGGGCACCTGATATCTGGGGCAAGAAAAACTGAAGAAAATGGCGTTGGCTGCATCTTTTATACCCCTGGTGCACTGACGTCAGGGAAGAGGCGACAGCAACCGACGCCGGACCTA
This sequence comes from Protopterus annectens, assembly GCF_019279795.1. Classification (NCBI taxonomy): domain Eukaryota; kingdom Metazoa; phylum Chordata; order Ceratodontiformes; family Protopteridae; genus Protopterus; species Protopterus annectens. Next base: position 807,586,973 of record NC_056725.1, on the reverse strand, counting down.
GACTTTGAAATTCAGGCCGACTGAGGGTAGCCTGCCAGCAGGATAACCCAAGTGTAATGACTGCAACAGTGAATACACGCAAACATCTACATGTATTGTAAGTGTACACAACTGTACTTTATTTTTCTCATTTCTGATATGCAAAAGTTAATGTTATTTTTGAGATCAAAAAGTCCCTGTGGTACAAACGTCTCTTTTAGTCATTGCTGACATGCAAAGTTTGTTATTTTTGAGATGAAACAGTCCCTGTCGTTGCTGACATACAAAGTTTATATTATTTTTGAGATGAAAAAGTCCGTGATGCAAACGTCCCTTTTTGTCATTGCTGATTATGCAAAAGTTCATTATTTTTGAGATGAAACAACCCCTGTTGTTGCTGACATGCAAAAGTTCATATTATTTTTAAGATGAAACCGTCCCTGTAATGCAAAAATCAATGTAACTTCCCTTTTTGTATAACAGAATGCCATTAAACCCACAGCTACATGCATTAATAACTAAACTAGACATTTCTAATAAAAGTCAACAGCTAACTGTTCTTGCAAAGCTAGCCATATTATTTTGAAAACCTGCAGTTCAGCCTTGCACATTTTTCCTTACTGCAGACACAGTATTTTTGGGTAAAAGCCTTTTAATTTTTACAATCTCTATCAGTTCCCCCTTTTTAATTAAAACCATGAAAATTGTAAAACAATTTACAAAACAATATGATCTTCAGTACTTTGAACCTCTCGGTCCACTGCTGTATACAAATCCCTTGCATTTAATGCTATTTCTTCATACACTGTACTGTTAACAGTTGTTACTTGATTAATGCTTTTATTAACACAAATTTTAACACACATACAAACTGTTGTGATTAAGCAGATAATGACAATAAGAGCAATTAGTGCAGAAATTATAGTACCCACCCATCCTGAGAATAATCCGCTTAGCCAATCTGACCATTCTGTACTCATGTTTTCCTAACTTTTGAGGAAACTTTGGCAATGCTCTCTAGATGTTGATGTATAGATTCTGATTTATCAGGAATGTATGTACAGCACTCTGTTTGGATTAAAGCACGAACACTCCCTGACTAGCCAGCAAGTAATCCAAAGCTGTTCTGTTTTGGAGGACCATTGTCCTCATTGCTACCATCTCTTCTGTTGTATATGAGATAGCCCCATATGTTGCATTTGCTAAAACCTCCATTAAATTTGCAACCTTTTTTAATTCCCATATTGCTTTAGCTGTACCATACCAGGGAAAAATTCCAGCCCCTAAGATAACTCCATCCCCTAAGTCCAACTGTTTTAAGTCTTCTCCAAGCTTGGAGTAACTATCATGAACCTCCCTTTTCCTTCGGTGATTTCTAACCTTTTCTTTTGGCAATGTTTGAGTAGTTCTCATCATTGGAACTGCAAATCCTATGTAACACGACCCTTGCCAGCCTACCGGTAACCATTTATATGCATTTTTCCCACATATGAAAAAGAAAACGCTAGTCAGAATTGTAACATTTTCTTGGCCTATTAGGTTATTCCTAGCTCCATTTTTGAAAAATTGTTTCATGTCTTCCTTAAAGGAAGTATTATGTATTGATTCCCAAACTGTTTTTATTTTTTCAACTCCCCCATGATACTGAAGCTTATCTCATGACCATAGGTGATGTAGGGTGATGGAATAGTTAAAATTACTAATACCCACCCTAACTGTCCCTTTCTGTTGAAAACAGAGTATTCCTCTTTCTGCCTCCATTAATTGTAGATTTTTTTTATGACTGACTGGTTTATAATTTTGTTTTTAAAAGTTCCTTTAAATATAAATCCTGTGTCAGTAATATCTACTGGAACTGCATGCAATGGCATCTTTCCCCTGTAAGGAATGTGGCTACAAACCCAACAATTTGATCTGTTATGCATTTTTGCAAACAATCTTTGCATGGCCAAAAATGTATTAACCTCAGGTACCCAATCATGGTGGTCCTGCTTTTGTGACCTGTTATAGTGGAGTATTTCCCCCCATTTTTTCTTTACAACCTTTTTATTTACATTTTGTATTGTATGTACATTTCTTTTTTGAATTACCTTTACTTGATTATTTTCTTTGTTTACATTACATGCTTTGAGCATTTTAATTTCTTCAAAAATATGTATAACATGCAAAATATAGAGTATGAACATTACAGTCCATAAGAGTGGTATTATAATGCATGCCCATGGCTTGCATCTCTGTATGCAAGGTCTAATTTCCTCTGTTTCATCTGGCTGCCACTCAACTGAGTTAGTCGGCATCTAAAAATGAATTTAAATAGACTGTTACTTTCTGTCACTTATTTATTTCTGTTTTAGCTTTCATTAATTTATACTGATCTCTATGAACCAACATGGTATATTTCCTTTGTTTGACTGTTGTCTATTTTTTTGGATTCACTTTTCTTTTTTCTGTCCTTTGGACTCTGTACACTAATGGTCTTATTTGCTCAATCACCTTGTAGGGTCCCTGCCAATTACTGTCCCATGGTCCTTCCTTTAAGAAGTTCTTTACAAGGACCTAATCCCCGTTCTGTAAAATCATTTCTGTAGGAAGCACTGGCATTTCTTTCCACAGACGGTAAGCGTGTTCTCTGGCAATCGTGTCACATACCCCCTGTATGTCTTTTAACCATTTTTGGTGTTCTACTCCCATCACTAATGGCCATTTTTCTATTGTTTTTGGGTCACAGGGGAGTGTTAGGGTCATTTTTCTCCCGGTCATTACTTTGAAAGATGAAATTCCTGTTTTACTGTTAGGGGTAGCCCTAATACCCAGTAAAATCCCTGGCAAATGTTTTACCCAATCCTTACCTTTTTTTCAGACATGCCTTTTTTAATCTTTCCTTGACTGTTCGATTCATTCTTTTAACAATCCCATTGGATTGTGGATGGTAGGGGACATGAAACCTGTGCTGGATCCTCAGCAGTGCACAAATGCCACATTATTTGACTTGTGAACTGTGGTCCATTATCTGACTCAATGATACGAGGCTATCCCCAATGGACAAAAATGTTTTTTCCATAGCTCCTCTGCTGTTGTTTTAGCTGTCATACTTTTAGTAGGTATCACTTCTACCCATTTTGAAAACACATCATCTACCACTAAAAGTTATCTGTATCCTCCCTTTGCAGTTGGGAGGGGCCCTGCATAATCTACTTGGATAGCATACCATGGCCCATCTGCCACTGGTACCCTATGCAACTGAGGTTTCTTTGTATTGGCGTTGATTTGTAAACAAACCAAACATCCCTCTAAAACTGTTTCACACAATTTTTTTAGAAATGGATTCCACATCATCTGTTTAACTATACTCCATAATTTTTTTGTGCCTATGTGGCCCAGAATTTTGTGATTGTATTTAACCAATTGTTTGGCCAAGTCCCCTGGTAGATAGGGTATTTTCTTTCCATCCGGCATGGGATATATAAAAAATTTTTGATTACCATCCCCTTCCTGAATGCATTTGTCCAATTCTTTGGGAATTCCTCTCTCTTTCTGTAAGGTTGCTAAATCCCATATTTCTACAAGTGCAGATGTTTTTACTGACATTACCTGCTCTATAGGTTTGAACCACTGATGTGGTTCTAGCCAGTTGCCTGTTTCTGCCACCTGTTTTGCTTTGGCATCTGCCAAGGCATTTCTTCTGGCATCTGCTGTGTTACATTTTTGATGTGCCTTTATTTTTACAATACTGAATTTTCCCTGTAAATAATTTTGGGTGATCAATGCCCATAACTCCTGTAATACTGGAGCATTTTTTTTGAGGTTTGCCAACACTGTCGACAAATCCGCTTCTAGCCCAAATTTCCATGTGTAAATGTAGTGAATTTACCACATAAGCACTGTCACTGTAAATGTTGACTGGTTCAAAATGTTGTAAAACATATTTGGTTGCTTCTAATTCTGCCATCTGGGCTGACATATAACCTGGCAACTTCTTCAGGATAGGCTCCTGACCATCTCCTGGAATGACTGCAAATCCTGTTAAATATTTCCCATCTTTCCAAAACCTGGCTCTCACTATGTAAACTGTGGGTATGCTACTTTGAAAATGTGCATTTAATGGTGAAATTTCCAGACGTTGTAAACTTTGAACACAATTATGAGGTCTTCCCTTATAGTTAACCAGATCAGAGAGAGAGTACTTATCCCCTGTCTGAATTTGAACATTCTTTGTACTGAATAAAGTCATCCATTTTGCAAAAATGATCTGACTCACTCCTGTGATTTTATTCATTTCCATAGAATTAAAGACAATTTTTATAGACTGATGTGGTGTCTGTACAATTATTTTTGAAAAAACTGTCAAGTATTCTAATTCCCCAGTAAATGTCTAACAATTTTCACACTGAGCTGATCGAAGGAAGGACACTGAGGAAACTCGGAGCTATAATATATAACATTAAGTATCCTGTTTTTTGTTTATTTTGTTCTTTATTTCTTTGTTATTTATATCACTTTGTGTACTGTGTATTTTTCTAGCTAGTTTCACTGTGTGTGAGGTATTAACTAGAAATTGTCCACTTTTATTAAGCATCTGTTGGGTGTTTGTTTCTGATAACTTGTTGCAGTTAAACTCTTTTTTCTAGAGGCTCCTTTAACTGTTTAAAACTTTCATTTAAAGGCTCACTGCTGCTTTTCAGCTGTGAGAAACATTTCTGCAGTTGTTCTAAGTAGTGGGGATATTTGTAGCATTTCCATATTCAGGCTTGTATTTGGGCCTAGTGTTTGTGGAGGCTATGTGTCTGAGCACATATTCAGGGACATCTTGGTTTAGCCAAAGCCATCAGGCATTTCAGTGAGAGAGAATTGTTTGAGGTCATTGACTGACTGAGGTCACCTGGACTACAGCTTAGACTAAGCACCTCAATGGTTCTTTTGAGATTTCTTTCTTAAAAGCTGTCTCAGGTTTCAACTTTCTGTTACCTGAGAAGTTCAGTTGTGAGTGTTCTGCCATTTCACACTGAGCTGATCGAAGGAAGGACACTGAGGAAACTCGGAGCTATAATATATAACATTAAGTATCCTGTTTTTTGTTTATTTTGTTCTTTATTTCTTTGTTATTTATAGCACTTTGTGTTCTGTGTATTTTTCTAGCTAGTTTCACTGTGTGTGAGATATTAACTGGAAATTGTCCACTTTTATTAAGCAACTGTTGGGTTGTTTGTTTCTGATAACTTGTTGCAGTTAAACTCTTTTTTCTAGAGGCTCCTTTAGCTGTTTAAAACTTTCATTTAAAGGCTCACTGCTGCTTTTCAGCTGTGAGAAACATTTCTGCAGTTTGTTTCTCATCCTCCCTCCCTGTTGATATAGTGTTTTTATAGTTGGTGGCTTTGCAGTTGCCCACCCCTAGTGTAAATTTGATCTGGGACCCTCCTCCCAATCTAGTGTCATTACCTCATTCTACCCAGTACAGGGAGAACATTTGAGAAGGCCAATCAGCTTAGTTTCTGCTACTCTTTCTCTCTTTCCTTTCTCTCTTTCCACTTAATTTTTTTATCTGCTTTTACTGTATTTGTGTTTCTTCCTACTTTATTTTGCTTTTGCATCATCTTAAAAGTACTCATTTGTATTTATTACTGCTTGGTGTAACTCATTCTAAGCCTTTTAGTTTAAGCACTTGGGCTTCAGACCAGTTGTTTTACATTAAGGTTTGTGGTCTGCACTGTAGTGGCAGAGCAGGTAGCTTACATCCTTCTAAGTCGGGAACTGCTGATTGAGGGCTCAGTGTCTGTTGTTCTAAAAGTATATTAGTTCTGGTTTAAGCACTTGGGCTTCAGGCTAGTTATTTTACATTAAGAGGGTTCGTGGTCCTCACTCTTGTGGGAGGAGAGGCTGGACTCTGCCCTTCTGAGCTGGGAATTTCTGGTTAAAGGCTTATAGTGCCTGCATATTTGAACTGCTTCTTACTGAAATTGGTACACCTTGTTTGCTGTAGCATAGACTAGATCCAGGCCTGCTGAATCTAGCTTTGTTTGTATAACTTGAGCACTAATCCAGACATTCTTTAAAGTATTCAATTGTATTTATTACTGCTTGGTAGTAACGTGATTAAAGTGTAGCTATCATTCTCTAAGTCTTTTGGATTAAGCACTTGGGCTTCAGACCAGTTGTTTTACATTAAGAAGGTTCGTGGTCTGCACTCTTGTGGGAGGAGAGGCCGGACTCTGCCCTTCTGAGCTGGGAATTTCTGCTTAAAGGCTTATAGTGCCTGCATATTTGAACTGTTTCTTACTGAAATTGGTACACCTTGTTTGCTGTAGCATAGACTAGATCCAGGCCTGCTGAATCTAGCTTTGTTTGTATGCTTGTTTGTTTGCTTGTTATTTCCCTGAAAAGCTAATTCCACCTAAAACGCGGCTTTTCAGCACTTCTGTGGATCCCTAGTGATATCTGCATTGCTTACTGTACTTATTTCCTTGTTTCACTTGAAAGAAAGTTACTGTTTGTCATTTTTGCATTTAAGTTACCTGTAACACATTTCATTTAAGTTACCTGGCACTTGCTCACTAAAGCAATTATATAAGTCAGCACTAAAAAATTAAAAGCACTACACCCTCACAAACTCCCCTTGAGTACCTTGTTCCCCATTGGCCCTTTTTTCAATTATAAAGGAATTCCCAATACTATTCTAGCATGTCCAAAGGTCAGTTGCCAATCTCCTCTCCAGTCCAGCTGGTGAATCTGGGAATCTTGAGGCAATGTTACAACTGCCTCATCTACACAGACAAACCTCTCCTCCTCCCAACAAATTCCAACACATGTGAGAGATGCAACCATATAGCCAAACTGGAGGCTAAGCTCTCTCAACTCAGTACTGGCGTAACCAGTCAGGAGGAGAAGGAAACCACACTCACTACAATTCCAGTCTTACATAGACCTAACATGACAGCAAACCAAACACATAAACACACAAAAGCATACTCGGAGGCTCTAAATAAAAATCTGCCTAAACAGCAGAGACCTCCAAAGCAGATACCCAAGCAACCGCTACCCCAAAACAAAACACATGCAACACATAGCTCACAAAGCCAGTGTGCCGAACAGTCACAGCCCTTAAGGCTAAACAACACTCACACCTGATACACTTGTAATAGGTGACTCTATCATCAGGCACACTGACGTCCCGCTCACCAGGCTGAACAAGGAGAAGGTCACGGTGAGCTGCCTGTCGGGCGCTAGGATCCGCCACATAACACAAGCACTCAGGTCACTCTAAGGCAAGTACAAATATGACTCAGTCATTGTCCATGCTGGTGTGAATGACCTGAGATGTACCTCCCTGGACTACATGAAAAGAGACATAGAGGAGCTCTCTGAGCATGTAGCCCAGGCTGGTATGACCCTGACCTTGAGTAGCATCTTACCCTCACCAAGAATGATGCCACAATATGAAGCCAAGATGATCAATTTCAACAATTGGCTTAAGCATTGGTGTCATTCAAAGGGGATCCAATGCCTGTCAGCCTGGGATGACATGCACGACAAGCCACAATGCTTCTCTAGGGATGGCTTGCACCTGTCACCCCTGGGCTTTCAGATATTGGCAGCTCTTGCTACCCTCATAGTGCCTTTTTTAGGCAAGGCTCAAAAGACAAACCCACCTCTATAGGTATCACAAAGGATAAGAAACTAAGAGTAATGCTACTCAATGCCAGAAGTCTAAACCTCAAGATGCACGCACTTGAAACTCTCCTTAGCATGGAAAACATCGATATCTGTGCAGTAACAGAAACCTGGTTCAAGGCTCCCGAGAGCACCCCGGCACTACCGGGTTATACCTCATACCATGCTTTTCGGCCCCAAAACTTAGACCGAACCACAAAAGGAGGGGGAGTATCAATATTCGTCAAAGATACCCACACCTCCAGGTTGGTGGCACAGCACGAAGCGTCAGAGACTATCCATGTGCAACTAACTGGGTAAAACTGCCTTCCAGTTTATAGCCTGCTACAGACCACCCTCCCAAACCCAGGAACCCCACTCGGCCTTCCTGAGAACACTGGAAAATATGAAGGTCTCTCCAAACACCATTATATTGGGTGACTTCAACTACCCAAACATAGACTGGGAGCATACTCTAGCTCCAACACCCTAGCCCAAAGGTTCCTAGAATTCATAAACTCAAATGCTATGGAACAACTTGTTACCACTCCCTCAAGAGGGGAAAACATACTGGATCTGATCATCACCAACATGGGGACTTTATGCTCCAGACCAGAAGTGTATCCCTCACTGGTAAGATCAGACCATAAACTAATCTCACTGGATAGTCACATCCCAACCCCACCCCCTGCCCAGAAAACCACAGTGAAAAACTTCTCTAAAGCAAATTTCACACTCCTCAAAACCGAGGTGGAATCCTTCAAAGCCCCTGGGCCTGTGGAAAATACGTCCCAGACCGCAGAATCCTTTATAAACGCATTCTATGAACACCTTCAGGAATGCATGGATCATGCAATCCCAAATAAAACCAAGACCCAATCCTCCAAAGGCAGACGTCCTTTCTGGTGGACCCCAGCCATAAACAAACTATACAATAGAAGGAGGAAGCTACTACATGATAGAGCAAAATCCCAAAAAGAGAAGGCATCTCTGATCAGTATTAGCAAAAAACTACGGGCACTCATAAAATAGTCTAAGGCCAGCTTCGAGAGAAAAATTGCACAGGACACTAAGGATAATCACAAGGCTTTCTTTAGTTATGTTAGGAACCTGGTGGGAATTCCCAGATATGCTCAGAATTAGTCCAGAATGACAAAAAATACACCGAACCCACAGACATTGCCAACATCCTAGCTGACAGGTTCAGCTCAAACTTCTCCCCCCTCCACACCAGAAGGGCAAATATCTATCCCAGCAGAGTGCTGCCCCCCTGACATCTCAGATGCCCAGCTAAGAGCTGCCCTCTCCAAAGCAAAAAACACAGCATCAATGGGACCAGACAGTGTGCCGGGCTGCATCCTACATGAACTCCAAGAAGAGCTAAACCCAAACATAAAACTACTGTTCAATCAAAGCCTTACTACAGGATATGTACCCAAAGAGTGGCGTACAGCAACAGTGGTCCCTCTCCACAAAGGTGGTGCCTCAACGGATCCTGGAAACTATCGCCCCATAAGCCTGACTAGCTTGGTCTGCAAAGCTATGGAAAGGATCATCATGGACCTCATAAATAAAGATATTGGGGACATACAGACACTGGATCCTACCCAGTTCGGCTTTGTTAAGGGCAGATCCTGCCTCTTAAACCTGGTCAATTTCTTTGAAACAGTCACCAAGGCCATTGACGAGGGGAAGGTGGTCCATACAGCCTACCTGGACCTCGCAAAAGCCTTCGATACAATACCCCACTCGAGCATTATAGATAAGCTCACCAGCTTAAATATAAACCCCTATGTCACTAGATGGGCTGCAAACTGGCTCAAGGACAGAACCCACATGGTTAGAATTGCTGGAGCCATGTCAGACTCCAAACCAGTTACAAGTGGCATCCCACAAGGCTCAGTCCTGGGACCTCTCTTGTTCAGTATATATTTCTCGGAGGTACAGGCCAACATGGAAGGACTGTGGCTGACCAAGTTCGCAGATGACTGCAAACTGGGCACCGTAATCGACTCTCCAGCTGATACAAGCATCCTCCAAAAGGGCCTCATGGAAACAGACAACTGGTGCCAGAGCCATGGCCTCAAGCTAAATGCCAAAAAGTGTATAGTCATCCCCTTTGGCAAAAACAAAGTGCCCACAAATTACCACATAGGTGGTAATCTATTAAGTACAGAAAACGTAATTAGGGACCTGGGGACCCAAGTTGATAGCAATCTCTCATTTGACAACCACGTAGCCAAAGTGGTTAGAAAAACATTTTATATAACCCACCTAATCATGAAGGGATTCACATCTAGATCAGGGGAGGTCATCGTGCCTCTTTACTCATCCCTCATCAGGCCCATAATTGAGTACAATGCCCCTTTTGGGATGTACCTTACCAGACACCTGGAGCAACTGGAAAGACCCCAAAAGTACCTCACCAAGAGGATCAAAGGGCTCAAACAGATGCCATATGCTGCCCGGTTAAAGAAACTCCAGCTCTACTCAGTGGCATACCGCCTGCTCAGAAGCAATCTGTGCCTGACGTATAAAGCCATGTCCAACCCGGAATTAATGGACATGCTGCACCTCAGAAAATCCAAATCCCATCGAGCTATGCACTCGAGAGACTTGAACCTCAGCATTGAAATAAATAGGACATGCTGGAGGGACAGATTCATAACCCAGAGGCTCCCTTCACTCTGGAATAAAATCCCAGCCCAGGTTAGGCAGAGTCCCTCATTGACTCTCTTCAAGAGGAATCTTGATGAGTGGATGGGAGATCGTAGGTTTACCCCGGGTATCACTTCTGTGTCACTGTTAGACAGAGGCACAGTATACTAACCTCGAAAAAGGGCATAGCAAAATTAATTTAAAATGGGTGGCGAAAGCCAAACACACTCTGGCTAGGCTTATAAATGCCCTAGGGCAGATAGCCTAGTATGAACCTATGAACCTAATTGTTGTATACATGGGTGATATCCTTTTTCAACTGGAGTTAACATTTGACTGCACAAAGTCACTGGATGAAGAGTCCTTTCTGCCTTGCCATTTTGCTGAGGCCAGTACTGCAGGAGGACTACCAAGATAGTCTCACTCCTTGCTGCTGCCTGTAAAATAAAATCTTTATGCCCGTCAGGTGCTACCAGTTCAGTAGCCTGTGTTAATTTCTTTTTTAGTAGTTCAAAAGCCTGTTCTTCCCTCAGTCCCCAGCTTAACCAAGGTTATTTTTGTTCTACTAACATCTTATATACGCTGCCGTGTAATCTTCTATGAATCTGTTATAATTCATGATACCTAAGAATTTATGCAAGTCTGAAATTGTTAGTGGAAGAGGCAATTCTAAAATTCCTTTCACTCTTTTTCTTCACAAGGGGATCTGCCCGTGGGATGAACAATGGTTCCCAAAAACTTCACCTCTTGTGAAAAGACTTGAAACTTTTACTTTTTGACCTTGAATCCTGCATCCTGTAAAGTACTAAAAACCTTTTTTAAGAAGTGCTTCATGCTGCTGTATTGTTTCTGACTGTATGAGAATATCATCAGTGTAATGGATGACAGTGTCATCTGTCTCTAAGGGTTTTAAAATTTCCCCTACTACTTGGTGAAAGATTACAGGGCTATTTTGAAATCCTTGTGGCAGTTGTGTCATCACATACTGTTGATTGTCAAAGGTAAAAGAAAACCATTGCCAGTTTTCCTTTTGTAAAGGAGCTGCAAAAAAATCCATTAGCTAAGTCAATAACTGTAAACCATTTACTTTGAGGTTTTATCCTCGCTTACAATTCTGCCACTCCCAGAACTAAATGTGTGTGAGGAGTTGTGAATTGATTGACCTTACGCAAGTCAATAACTAATCTGTAACTACCATCCTTTTTCTTTACTGGCCATATTGGTGAATTTGTAGGACTGTGACCCTTCTGTATAATGCCTGCCTGTTCCCATTGTTCTATACACTTTTTCATGTCTTCTCCCGCCTCTTTGGGAATTGGATATTGCTTCTGAAAAGGAGGAATGTAATCAGTAGGACTGCCTAGACTCAGTGGTACTGCTAGCACAATCTGTTTTTGATGTAGCCCACAAGGGCTGAAATCGGGATTTGATTTGCTCCCACTCATCCTGCATTTGTGAGTAGCTTTGGGTACTGTCTTTTGTATAGTTATTTATGTCTATTACAAAGCAGGGAAATTGCTGAACTGCATCACAACTGTCGTCTGCCTTGGCAGTCCATAAAACTTTGTTATTGAAATCAATTACTATTCCCAGCTTACCAAGAATGTCAACCCAAAGGATTGTTGTTCCACAACTGGAATTCATAAGAAATGTGCCCTGTACTGAGGATCCATTCTCTTTGAAACATATGTTAACTGGCTTACTGCTTATGGCCATGCAAGTGCTGCCTTCAAAACCTTGAATATAAGATTTTTTAAACGGATTTACAGGTAACTGTTCATTAGTGACTGAGACTGCTGTCCCTGTATCAAGCAGGACATCTTTCCATAGTGTCCCCTCCACCCATACGTCCACTAATGGGCGTCCATCCTTTCTGCGTTTAAAATTGGTCAGAAAGGTTAGTTGGTGGGGACACACCCCATATCGGAACCATATTCATTCTGATCTGCTTTCCTGGATATATCTCTGACCACACAGACTGCATGTTCTGTTCCCTGTTGGTTGTTAGTATCTGCACTGTCTGTGTACTTTGTACTCTCTATTTCACATTTTAATTCTTGACTAGCACCATGTGAGGGATTGTATGGTGGGTTTTCTGTGTATTCTACAGGATATACTTTCATTTTTTCTAAATCCTTCTGACTTTGAATCTGTTTCTGGTTATCCCCTGATGTGTTTTCTTTTTTTTTTTTATTTTTTTTCCCTATATTTGGGTTTGGAAGAAGCAGTATCGTCTGCATAGATACCCTTTTGTATTTGGCTTTCCTTCTATCTTTTCTAATATGGACAATCCTGTTTGATATGACCTATTTTTTTTTTTTTTTTTTTTTTTTTTTTATACAAGTAAAGCAAATTACCTGTTTTTCTGAATTACGCTGTGTCTCTGCCTGTACTGTGGGTGGAGCAGAGGCTGCTCATGTTTTCCCCTGTACCTGTCCTTTCATCAGACCATGTATTGTGTCCCCTTCCTTTTCCAACAAAGTCCACACTTTGTTCTCTCTCTCTCTATGGCAAAAATGTTGTGTGTATAAAGTTTTCCATCATGTCCCATTGTCTTACCTCTAATGAGTTTTTGGATTACTTCCTCTAGCGTTTTTGATCCTAGGCCATAAATATGTTTGATATCACCGGAGACTCCCTTTACTTGTTTTAAAAAGGTATGTATAAGCAATTGTTGCACCTCTGGGTCTGTTGCTTGGTCATCGGTTTTACCATATACCACCTGGTACGCAAGTTCAAAGTGATCGCTTTGCTCCATCAGTTTATCCATAATGCTGATTTTAAAATAATCAAGTAATTCAGGAGTCAAGGGTTGTCCCTGAGTATATGCTTTTGGAATAGCTGCCATGCAGGCTGTTCTGCTATCTAGAGAACATTTTTCTCTTTCTGTATATGACTTTAAACATTTTGGAATAAATGCAAAGAAACATCTACACAGGGCATCATTCCGTGTAGACCCTACAGTATATGTTAACGATTCTTCAAATGCCAACATACTGAAAAAAATAATTTTTTTGTCTTGCCACTAAGGCAATGTCTGCAATAAATGTGACTGTTGATAGATTTCAGCGTGGGAAATGACTGCCATACTTTGTGTTTCCTGCCCTATATCAACTGACTTGTTTTGTTACTGTAATAAATCTTGTGTAGCCTGTCTTAACTGTATTTTTAAATAGTCCATCTTGTTTTTTTAAAAGGTGATTTTCAGTCTGTAATACTTTAAAGTCTGCTGTGCCAGGACCTGAAATGCATTCCCTCTCTAAATCTTTATTAGCTTTTTCTAACTGCTGCTTTAAAGCTTGATTATTGGCCTCTAGATGGCATAGTTGTTCAGTGATACTATCCCCTGGTATTGTCTGAAAAGCCTGTAAAACATCTTTTAAAAGCTTGTTAGTAGCCCTAACTATGTCAAGATGTTCCTCTTGTGCCTTTGCAGTGTTTTGTTTATAATCATCTTGAATTGTTTCCAAAGCATTTTTTAACTGAGTAGAATCAGTAATATCATCCTGCAACCTATTTCATTCTGTAGAGTAATACTCATACATAGTAATAAGAGCAAATTTGTCTAAACTTTGTATACATGCTAAAAAATCAGTAACTGGTTGCACCATATCAGACACAGGCATAACTGCAGAAAGTTGTTCTACATGTTTTATATCAGAAGCAAATGTATCCTTTGTGACAACAGGATATATTGGTTTATATGTCTTGCAGACTAGACCTTTATGGAAAAATAGACAAATTTGTGGAAATTTGCTATCACATAAAAGACAAGCTTTCTGCGTAACCTTTGATTTAGCAATGTATTGAGAATAAACATGTATTCATTTACAAATACAGCTTTTGTCTATCTTTTGGGAATTAAAAATGCCAGATTTACATTTCATGTCTGACACAGAAGATTCAAACCATTGCTATAAATATGACCAGCCCTTATCTGGTGTTTCATTTATATCAATAGTTACAGTACGTGTACATTTTAAACTGTTGGCATGTATGGCATCCATGTTATAACTGTAAAGAAGTTACCATAGTTTATGCAGAAGGCAAACAGGTGATCTGGCCGAAGTCAAACTGGAAAAGGACGGTGTTTCTCCACAGACGAATTGCAGGTGGTCTGTATCCACCAACGAAGTACTGGAACTGGTTGATCTGTTAAAGCACTGGAACTGTCAAACTGTTGAACTGACGTTGCAAATAGTAGGGCCCCTCTGTAATGTTAACTGTTGGTAACGGATAAAGGGTCACAGCCACTGGCCTAGGCTTGCCACTGAAAGAAATGGCTATAAGTGACCAGACAGACACCGTACTACTGTATCCGTTATTCTTTATTTGTATTAGTACAAATTCTTGCCAATCAGTTAATTCTCTCAGAGCATAAAACTTAATTCATTATAACACGGCTAGACTCGCAGCTGACTGATGCACACTCAGTCACAAACATCACTAAGGAAGAGCAAGTATTGTTTACTTTATATACTTTAACTGTCAAAACAATGTTATTTTTGATATGAAAAAGTCCCTGTAATGCAAAGCTCATGTTATTTTTAATGTAAACGTCATGTTATTTTTCTCATTTCTGATATGCAAAAGTTCATATTATTTTTGAGATGAAAACGTCCCTGTGATACAAACATCTCTTTTTGTCATTGCTGACATGTAAAGTTTATTTTTGAGATGAAACAGTCCCTGTTGTTGCTGACATACAAAGTTTATATTATTTTTGAGATGAAAAAGTCCCTGTGATGCAAACGTCCCTTTTTGTCATTGCTAATTATGCAAAACTTTATTTTTGAGATGAGACTCCCTATTGTTGCTGACATGCAATAGTTCATATTAATTTTAAGATGAAACAGCCCCTGTAATGCAAAATCAATATAACTTCCTTTTTTGTATTAACAGGATGCCATTAAACTCACAGCTACATGTATTAATAACTAAACTAGACATTTCTAATAAAAGTCAACAGCTAACTGTTCTTACAAAGCAAACCATTTTATCTTGAAAACCTGTTGTTCAGCCTTGCACATTTTTCCTTACTGCACACACAGTATTTTGGGGGAAAATCCTTTTAATTTATACAATCTCTATCACCACTTACCAGTGGAATACCACAAGGATCTGTGCTGGGCCCTCAATTGTTTGGAAGCTATTTCTCTGCAGTCCAGGCAAAAGTAAATGGCCTGTGGCTTACCAAGTTTTCAGATAACAGTTAACTGGATGCAGTCATATAGTCCCCCAACTATCTTTACATATTACAGAAGGGGCTGACACAGACAAATTATTGGTACCAAACACGGACTGAACCTTAAAGCAAAAAATGTATCTTTCCCCCTTTGGCAATGAAGTATCCCTACTAATTATGATATGCATAGCATTTCTCTAAGCTCAAACACCATGTTACAAGACTTGGAAACACATATTGATAGCCATCTACACTTCAATCTCTATGTGTCCATAGCGGTGAGACACATTCTACATTGCACACCTTATAAGTAAGGCCATCATATCCAAGCCCAGGGAGGTCACAGCTCTGCTCTACTTTACCCTTATCAGACCACTAATTGAATACAATGCTCCCTTCTGTCTGTACCTCACCAGACACCTGCAGCAAATTATGAAAACACAGAAGTTTGTGACTGACAGAATCCAGGGCCCACAGAACATGCCAGAAAGATTTTCCATTGTTCTCAACATCATGCAGACTGCTAAGATGTGACCTACTGGAAATTCTGGACATCTGCAAATCAAATAGAACAAGAATAACGTGCTCCAGGGATCTCGACCTAGCCTGTGACATAAGGAGAACATGGTGAGGAGACAGATATATCTCTCAGCAATTGCCAGTCCTCTGTAATAGGCTCCCACTGCATGTGAAGCAGTGTTCCTCTATGACCCTATTCAAGTTCAACCTTGACAACTGGATGGGTGACTAAATTCACCCCTGGGGTGGCACCTATGTCCCTCATGGACAGGGCCAGTTGGTGCTGATCACAAAATCACTCTGATAATGACCAACAAGCTATGCTCAATAAGGATACTTGTGTTTTTTACATGGCTAGGTTTGTAAACACCCTAGGGCCATTAGGCTAGTAAACTCCTATGAAGCTATGAACCTAAGCAGGTCTTCCAACATCTTCTCTGCAACATGCCCTGATGATGGCATCCACTATAAGTTGACCTGCAGTCTTGTAAAAGTCAGACTTGTACTGTAGCACTTGTGTAAAGTACTGAGTTCTGTAGTCTATGTACTTAGGTAGAGGTTCTATTCTCACTGTAGTTAACTGGGCTGTGTGCATTTGTACTCTTATTTGACATTACAAGAGAGCCTTTTACACCAGCATGTGGGACAGTGTTATTACCATATTCTTCTCAACAGAAACTGCTGATGTCATCAGCTATATCTGATTTGTGGATGTGCACTATTCTCACTAGGGCAGGGTCAGAGACCAGCCTGGAGACCAGGCAGAATTCACTTCATCCTGTACAGTCTAGATTACAGTGACATGGTTTTAGTCTATCCAAACCAGTGTAAGAAACTTGACTGTCTGGAAGATTTTCAATCCATATATATCTAGTTAACACTGTATATTAATCAGATCAGATGGTAGTACTAGACATAGCTAACTTAAACTCATCCTAAGTCAAAAAAGTAATAAAAAATATATAATTTGAAATATTGTACAGAATTTTTAAGTATTCAAAAGTAATCCAAGCAGGGTAGGCACTTATTTACTGATTTTTACTTATTTTTATTGATACATGTTTAGTGGGTTGTTTGAGACTTCGGGTATACCACTGTGATTACTTGTTTTAGTCTATCCACATACATCATGGCATTATTTGTAGGCCCTGTGTTGTCTTGGTGAGAAACCCCTGTGGTCTGTCCAGCTGCTGCATGTGTTTGGTGAGGTACATGCAAATTAGATCATTATACTGTATTAGTGCTCTCATGAAGATGTTCTTCGTGTTTCACTGTTGCAGTCATTACATTTGGGTTATCTGCTTGCAGGTTGCCCTCAGTGGGCCTGATTAACAATGTCTTGGGTCCTGCGTCAGTTGCTGTCCCTTCTTCCATGACATCAGGTCGTCAGGGGTATAAAACATGCAGCCGATGCCATTCAATCAGTCTTTCTTGCCGTGTGGTGCCCGAAGCAGAAGCAGTTTGCAAGTGCCGGTCGGCCGACTCCTGAAATTTTCATTTTCGAGTTTCAGAATTGAAGTCTTCAACTAAAGCTAAGTACCCCATTAGGGAAACTTTTTCTTGCTCCTTACCGATGTCAGTAAAAGTTAATAATTGCATTACTTATGGAAAGCAAATACCTCATAAAGATTTCCATTCCTACTGTATTCCTTGCCTAGGCCCTGACCACGACGTACCTTGCTGTCAGTTTTGTGCTTTATTTAATCAGCACACTATCCGTCGTTGGTATATTTTCACCTCTAAATATTTTGGTTCTCAGTTTAATTATCCAGAAATGTCATCGGTTAGCCATCTGAATACCAGGATTCCGAAAAAATGCAAAGATAAAGACAGAGACAGGCCGCCGAAGTCCAAAACTGCTGACAACGCTTCTCCTAAGCCAGTCGCCAGTTCACTGGTACTCAGTGAGGTGCTTTTGCAGCCCCTGATAACCGCTACTTCTGAGTCGCAGGCCTCTACTGAGACCCATTCGGAGTCCGGTATGCTGCAAGATGCTTCAACTATGGAACCTGCGGATGTCTCTACTTTAGATGGGTCCGGAGCCGCTGTGCAGGCACCTGCTTCTGAGGGTGTATTCAGACCTACGGACTTGCATATTAAATCAACGCCTCCTTCATTACTTAGGTCTAAATCTCGATCCATGTCTAAAAAGCCAATGCCCAGGCCACATGCTCAGGCCTCTATGCCTAAAAAACAAATGATAAGAATGGCTGAAGATCTAATAACTCTAATCAGGGATAGCCACCCCCCCCCCTTCTAAGAGGCCTAGGACTGAGGTTGATTATGAATTTTCTGATCAGGATTTTGTTTTTTCTGACTCTTCTGATGATCGTGATTTGCCCTTACCTACTTATGAGGATTCTGATGCAGAGGACTCTATTCCCTCTGCTTCCCCTCCTGAGGATTTTTATTTTGGGGAAACCTTACATACTCTAAGGGAGCATTTCCACTGGGAAAGCCAGGATTTTTCTGATTCAAAAAAGAGGCTTAGGGATTTCCTTCTCCAACCTCAGCATAGGCCTTTAGCTATTCCTCCTGTACTAGACATTGTTGATGATGCTTTCCCGGAATGTAGTTTGGCCCCTAATTCCCTGCCTCCTGGTCCCAGAAAACCTGACAGATAATACAGGGTCCCTGAGTCCCACAAGTTCTTTTCAAAAATCCTATTGCAGATTCAGAGACTAGTTCACAGGGGCCCAAGGGCATTAAGGCTTCTACTGCTAAAAATCCTACCCCTTCTGATAGAGACGCGCTGGATAGATGGGATAAGAAGGTTTACACTTCTGCAGCCTTGGCCATTAGGGCTTTAAACTGCCAGTTTCATATGTTAAAATATCAACAACATGTTAATGGACTGCTTAAACAGAAAATGATGTTGATTACTGACTGTGTGGAAAATTAAGAATTACAGGATTTAATGCATTCTGCCAAACAAGTTGGAAAGCATACTTTGTAATGTAGTTTTGATTCAATAGAGGCCTCTTGCAGGTCTGCTGTTACTGGGTATATGCTCAGAAGGCATGCTTGGCTTAAGGAGCAATCTTTGCCTGATCATGTTAAGGCTAAATTGTTGGATGCTCCTTTAAATCAGGACCACCTGTGTGGCAACAAGGCTGAGGAAATTCTTAAAAAGATGGAAGATAAAGCTAAATCAATGCAAACTGTTAAATATTTTTACAAGTTCAGCCTCCTAGATTTAGTAGGCACTGCCCCTCTAAGAATTGGTCCTTTCCAGCCCCTTCCAGGTCTTCTCAAGCCAAACCCAGGCACAGCAAAAACCCCAGGTTTCAGTCCCAGGGGACTCACAGAACTAAGCAGTGGAGGGCCTCCACTTCCAAGTCTGGGAATAATAAGACTCCCCCCTATGGTAAACTGTATCAATGACTTCCTTTTAAAAATTTCCAAGCACTTATCAACTGAATGCCCCTTTGGGGGGAAAGATTGCTCTTCATGCAAAGAATTAGGAACTCATTACCCAGGACAAATTGTTTTTAAATATAGTGTCCCAGGGATACAGATTTCACTTCCACACATTGCCAACACCAAGTGGGTGGCCAGACCTACCCCCAAATCAGTGGGCAGAGGCCCAAAACAAGTACTTTCTCTCTTAAGCATGGGGGCTATTCAACTGGTACCAGAAGAGGAAAAGGGACTAGGTTTCTACTCGAGACTTTTCCTGGTACCCAGAAAAGACAATTCATGGCATCCTATCCTGGACCTGTCTACTCTAAACACCTGTTTGGAGATTCCAAAATTCAAGATGCTGTCTCTTCACCAATTACTTCCTATGTTAGGCAAAGATGCCTGGTTGGCAACACTAGATTTAAAAGAAGCATACCTGAACATCCCAATCAGGGAATCTTGCAGAAGTTATCTATGCTTCAAAGCAGGCTACACGCACTATCAGTTCTCTGCACTGCCCTTTGGCTTATCTACTGTGCCGAAGGTATTCACAAAGTGCCTAGCTTCAGTTATTGCATTTTGCAGGGAAAGAAATATTCAAATATATCCATACCTGGACGATTGTCTAATTCAGGCAGAAAGCCAGGACATACTTTTGAATCATCCGGCCTTTGTAAAAAGGGTTCTAACTTGTCTGGGGTAAACCATAAACAAAAAGAAATCACACCTGGTACCCTGTCAACAAATTGTATTCCTGGTAGCAAGCTTGAATACAACTTCCCAGATGACTTACCTCACGTCAGAAAAGCAAATTCTTTTGACAACCTACTTCAAACAAGTGGCCAAAAAACCCTGCTATCTGCAAGACAAATACTGCAAGCCTTGGGGTTCATGGCCTCGTGCATTCTTCTAATTCCATATGCAAGACTTTATATGAGGAAACTACAGTGGTATCTAAAAATCCTATGGTGTCAACATTCTCAAGACCTAGAAACAATGATTCCTATCATACCTTGTCTACGCCTAGAGTTCCTTTGGTGGGCAGAGGCCTGCCACCAAAGCAAGGGACTACCTTTCATACCACCCCCTGCTGCCCAAAACCTAACAACAGATGCATCAGACTATGCATGGGGGGCTCACCTGGCAGGAAAGTGCATTCAGGGCAAATAGAACTCAAGTCAAATGCACCTGCATATAAATCAAAAAGAAATGTTAGCTGTACAGAATGCTCTGACAGCCTTCAAGGACCACATTCTTCCAGGGACAACTAATGGTAAAGACGGGCAACACCACTGTTATGTGGTACATAAACAAGCAAGAGGGTACACAATCTTACCCCCTCTGCAGACAAGCCATGGCATTGTGGAACACAGCCTTGAGCTACCAAGTGCACCTACAAGCTCAATTCCTGCCAGGAAAATTAAATACACTGACAGACAGACAGACTAAGCAGAAACCTCATGGACCCACATGAGTGGAAACTGGAACCAAGGATTTTCAACATGTTGACAAGCAAATGGGGGGAGCCCAGATATAGACCTGTTTGCCTCTCCCCAGAACTACCAATTGGACAAATTTTGCACAAGGACTCCGCACAAACAAGACTGGAAAAGTGGATGCTCTGTCCTTCAGCTGGAAAAACCTATCAGTCTATGCCTTCCCCCCTCTGCCTCTGCTCTCCAAAGTACTACTAAAAATCAAACAGGAGAAACTAAGGATGATTTTGATTGCTCCAGACTGGCCGCACCAACACTGGTACCCCCTCCTGTGCATTGTGTGATGGTTATCTCCATGGCACGTGCCTCAGACTCCTTTCCTCCTGTCTTAGCAGTAGAACCAGATTCTGCACCCTCAGCTTCCAACACTGAACCTTGCAGCCTGGCTAATTACTTAATCTCTCCTTTACCATCCCTCAGCAAACCTGTGATGGATATCATTTTAGAGGCAAGGAGGCCAAGTACTAGAAAATCGTATGCTGAAAAATGGAAAAGATTCTGGCCCTAATGCTATCTAAATTCCTCCTCTCAACCATAGCTTTGGAAATCTACCCAAATGTAATGACTACAACAGTGAAACATGAAGAACATAGTACAGTTGTGTACACTTACCATAAATGTAGATGTTCGAGTGTATTCACTGTTGCAGTCCTGGTTACCCTCCCTTCAGCCCCCTAATTTCTTTTGGCTATACCTCTACTTTCCTTTACTATGCTTAAAAGCCTTTTTGGTGTATTTGCTTTTTTATTGGAGGTATATCTTTGTGCTTTTATGTTTAGTTGCTTCCCATTAAGGGGGCACCTGACATCTGGGGAAAGAAAAGCTGATGTAATGGCGTTGGCTGCACATTTTATACCCCTGATGACCTGATGTCATGGAAGAAGGGATAGCAGCTGATGCAGGACCCAAGACTTTGTTAATCAGGTCAACTGAAGGCAACCTGCAAGCAGATAACCCAAATGTAATGACTGCAACAGTGAATACACTCGAACATCTTCATTTATGGTAAGTGTACACAACTGTACTTTCGAGTGCAGTGCTGTCATACAATCCTAAGTTCTGAATATGATGACATGACTTATGATGTGCACAACATAAGCTTCCAATACCAGTGTGGACACTTGGTATTCAAAGTTCAGATTGCTATTTACAGGTTCCCAGTTGCTTGCATCACTGGGTTTCAGCATAGGAGGATTGTTGTCAATGCTGTAATCAGCATAGAATTCCACTTTGTAGAAGGACAAAATAAAGACACATTTCTGCATTTATTTGTAGACTGGCTTTGTCACCAATCATTTGCTTGTGTTAGTCCCACTTGTAATATGTTATCATCATAAGTGGACTGATTGATTGCACCCAATATGCAAGAATCAGCAAACTCGGTAAGTCAAAGGCCATATACTTTAACCTGAACTGCCAAGAAATAGATTCCAAACAGTAAAGGGCCAAACACAGATCCCTGGGGTACACCAGTGCTGACAGCTCTATTGGTACAGGTTGATGCATCAATGTTCACAGTGTGTGTTTGTCAGTGAGCTAGTTGGTTACCCGTCTAGTGATATGAGGTTTAATCCCCAGCTGGGAGACTTTCTCAGTGATCCCTGCATGGGGGATTGTGCTCAAACCCTAGGCCATTTAATGATAGCCAGTATGCACTGTCTTATCTGCATTCAGGCCTATCAATTAGAATCAATGGGCTGTGACAACAGTACAGATTGCCCATCACATGACTAATCACATACACCTTCCTGACATGGTTTAATACACACTTCAACACACACTCCACACAGACTATGTTGCTGTAGATGGGTGTTTTCAACTTGCATCCATGTGAGTTGGGAGGGAGGAACAGCACCCAATGCATGAATGTATAGACACATCCTGACTCTCCTCATCTGTGAAGTAGACCAACGTGTCATCATGGACCTTTTCTAAATAGTCACTAGTGGTATCCTGGCTGTGTGCAACAGACCTGTGTGAGTTGTTAATGCTAAATCATGTCTGCTACAACTATTAGATATCTTCAAAGAGATCATCAAGGGCATGCATGATGCCCAGCAGTCAGCCTGTATTGATCATAATGTTGCATACAAGTATAGCAGTGTCCCTCCTAACATGTCAAGCAGATGTTACAGTGCCAGGAACAAAGAAAACAAAATTGCCAGCACTTTAACACTTCTGAATAGCATATTGCTTAGATCTGACATTCAGTTAACTTAGCAATGGATGTAATAAGCAAAGTTAGAACAAATGAAATTCTTAACTTTTATAGTCTTAAAGTGTCCAGTTCTATTGCTTATAATTTAATGATATTCTCTTACAGAAAGTATTTGTTTGACATTTAGAAATGCATTTATGTTTAGTTTAAATGAAATAGTTTGTGTTTCACTGCAAATATAGTAATGCTATGTTTCTTATCTTGTAAAATCTTTAGCTTAAAATATAAATACATACTTACATATGGTTTGAAGCTTTAAGCCCTATACAAACCTTTTACTTAAAGGGTAACTCTATTGTTTCAGAAATAAAAGTCCTGCAATCAGAGAATAAAACCCACTTGTTTTACGTTGTTTAATTTTAGAAGCAGTTTTCCAGGGATTCAGCTCACGCTGCCTCTTGATACAGTATTCCAATCCATTTTTTCAATATTAAGGATTTTATTTTTATCAAAAGTAAATGCCTCCTCCGGTGTGTCAAATACTTTAGTTCCTTTAGAAAGAAATAATTTGATCTTTGCAAAAAACACCAAAAATTGCATTACTGTTGTTATTTTTAAGTTCTTTAATTAGTGGCAAGCAGGATTTTCTTTTATTCGTTACTTTATTGGAATAATCATTGTTAAATCTGACTACATGGTCACCTAATTTAATAGGTGAGCTGGTCCAATCTGTTTTTAATATTTGATCTTTTTCCTAGCTAGACATAACATTAACTGTAATTGAACATAGTGGTGAGTTTTCCTTCTTTGAAGGTGCTCTCAGGGATCTGTGTTCCTTTTCAATTCCAAAAGGTAAAGTTTCCGGTAGATGTAATGTTTTATTTAGCCTGGTTGCAAAGAAGTTTATTATACTGTCTCCCTCATACTCTTCAGTTATACTGTATATTCTGATGTTATTTTGTCTCACTTTCATCTACTTTCTAAATCTGGAACAAAGGAATAGGTCTCAAAAGATTCCACAGAAACAAATAACCATGAAACAAAGAATCCAATTGGTCCACCCAAAACACAATATACCTCCAGCAGATATCTTGACCAGCACAGTTTATTCAAAACAGCATGATCCACATAAAACAATGAATGATAAAACTGAAAGTTAAGCCGAAATGAATAAAAATGAAAGCATACATGTTAATCAAGATATCGGCCTGGTGGTACATCATGTTTTGGGTGGATTGATTGGAGTCCTTGTTTCATGATTATTTTCTAAATCAACTTTATCTATGAGCCAGTTATTTTGTTTTAAAAGGAATTCAGTCTGGGACTCACCTTCAGTAATTCTCCCTTCATGGTTATTTAAAGCTTCTTCCATACTGCTGATTTGTGCACTTTGTTTTGTAAGAATTTCTAAATGTTCCATCTTCTTTCTGGACTCCTCTTTGAAGCTTTCTATTTTGGTATCCAGCTTGCCCATTTTAAGTAATACTTCCTGCATACTAGATATTAATGACTTGGTGTAATTTTTAACAGAAGAATCCTGAGTACTGTTTTTGGGTGGCTCATGGTGAAGTCTCCTTTTAACCAAGCGGTTGAAATTCTAACAGGACTATTATAGCTTTTGAAGAACATGACACTATAAATCTTTTCTCTTACTATTAGTGAATAAAATTAGCTGTCATGTATCTTTAAATTCTAATTTTTGATTATATTTTCTGTCAGAGAAAAGTTTTCAGTCACAGAGCTTTCACCATTTGTTTGCTCTCTGTTAGCCATCTTGGCCATACCTCACTAAATCCAGTTTTGACAAGCTGTCATGTCTGAGAATTGAAGAATACATGTTGTACTCACAGCTTGTATATTTTGGCAGGTAAATAATCTGCAGTATCCCCTTGTATATAGTCAGCAAAAAGACATCTGCAGTGTGAATAATGTAAAAGAAGGATTCCTTCTATGGAAAGTAACTCCAAGTATTACCAAATACATTAAGCCCCACAGCTGAGAAAATCAGACATGCTCATGAATGGTAGCTTATCAGTTCTGCTCCTTTTCTTGAAAAGCTGAAATATACACTTGAAGCCCCTAGCCTTTTAGGTTCCAGTATTAACTCCAATGCTTCAATTTTTGAGTGACTAATTCCCCTATGATTCAGAACAAGGCCCTGTACATATGAGGAATTTTATCCTACACAAATTTCTGTCAGGTGTTAAATAGTTCAGATGTTTGGGGGGAATTAGACACACTGCAACAACTACAATTCCTTAAACATCCGTCAGCAATGAATGTCCTCCAAGGTAGAATAGGACTCTTCAAAATGGTGCTGTTTCATTTCCCATATAGAAATCCAAGTGATTTGAACCATTCTTCAACAGCTAAGATAATATTGGTTAAATTAACTGAGGCTTGTTTCTTATAAGGGTTCTCACCATCAGCTCCAGTCCCTTGTATACAAATGAAAAGAAAGCGAGAGAGCATTTGGGGTGGAGGGACATATGTCTGACCCACATCCAATATGGGTGCCTAAAGTGTATACTCCCCTAGTCCAGAGCATTACTAACTATTTAATATCATATTCTCCCCTTATTCTGTGACATTGAGGCATTCCAAAGGGCTAAAGTAACTTCAAAACTTATGCTTATAACTTTTACAGAACAGTCCTAGAAAAAACAGCATTATATGTGGTAAACATGCTTTAATTTTTGTGGTAGACTCTTCACACACTTTTCACTCTATGGGATGGGCTTAAATATTTTAGAAAATGCATTAATGGATCTAGAATAGAAGTCAAGCATATTGTTTCCTGTACTACTTGTAGCTGAAAAGGAGAGGGTAAGGATTGTTTTATGTAGTGTCTTGGAAGCTGAGAGATGTTCATCATATGGGTTATATCCTGACATGGATACAGCAGCTGACCATCTTCCAAAGCTTCAGGGCACCTTCCATGTGCTCAAGATGAGCCAAAGAGAATGCTGGTCTGTGGGCTTTTAAGGATGTTTAATTGTACTTTCCTGAATATTTTTTGTATTTAGGAGTATGTATTTTAACTGTACTTTTAAATGGGAGTGCACTTTTTCTTGTCAGTTTAAAAGTTTAGTTCAAACCCATTTTTTCCTTTGTAGAAACTGTGTTTATTTTACTTTTGTGGGGCTGGCAAAATGTTACTGTGTTGGGGGAAAAAAGTGACTTTCTACAACTTTGAGTTTTTACCAGATTGTGCTGCTTGTGTTTGCCAGGAAAGAGAGACCATTTTCAACATGAACATGGAACAAACTACTGGTCCCAAAGTAAGTCTTTCTTCGTCACAGAAAAAAAAAGCTAAGCAGACAGCATCTGCCACCACAGCAGGCTAGCGATTTGCCTCAGCTGCAGTTGGGTGACCAAAGCTGGTTTCTCAAACCACTCATCTTTTACCTCGCATCACACAGGTGTAGCACCTACAGCCACTGTGGATTGGGGGTTAGCCTTGTTCTCCGTTGCTGTTGGGTTTCCCTTAGTGGGCAAGGAAGAGCCACTCTTGTCAGTCCTGGGGATAGGAAAGCAGGGAAGTCGTCCCTGTTTAGTAAGAATGTTGTGCCTATCCCCACGGAAGCTGATGCTGCCATTAACAACTCTGTTGGCCCCATTTTCCTGTATCTGCTCCTGCTCACATTATCTGCACGAGTAGTTTACTAGATCTGACTCAAGGTGTAATTCAAGCTATTGATTCTTTTTATAAAGTGGTTTCTGGTAAAAGAAAAAAGGGTTGCCTCTTTTCCTGAAGAGATGTAAGATTCTGAATCTGGACGGGAAGATGAAGGGACAGATGCAGGGTTTTCTTTACAGATTTCAGAATCTGATTCTCCATGTTGGGGGGGGGGGTGTCATTTTCTCTTTTTCTGAAGCTATTTCCAGTGTGTGTCAGTGTCCTCAATGGAAGAACACTGAGGTTTCCCAATCCTTCAGGAAACACTGTGATCTGTTACAAATGGAATTTCCTGAAACTTCACCCATTTCTCCGGTGCTGTCAGCACTGGGTGATGTGTGCGTATCACTGCCTGGCATTTTCCTGATATTTTGCTGCCCTAAAAGGCAGATAGATTGTATAAAGATCCTCAGTCTTTAATTATACCAAACCTGACCCAGCAGCTATAACTTTAGTTAATTCAACTGCTGCTAAACGTTTAGTTAATTCCAATCCTACTCATTATGACAAAAAAAGAGAAAATAATTGACAGGTACAGGGGGAAGTGTGTGCTTCTACAACTTTGATTTTCAATTTTTTTAATTGTTATGCTTATGTGTTAAAGTTTCTTTTGACTAGTTGTGAAAGTATGAGGAATGCTTTGTGCAGGTTGTTCTTGCATGGAAAAATCTGCTTTAAATAGTTTAGTTTCTTCCACTTTATATGTCATAACTCATTGTTTAAAGTGAGTCAGTGACTCTCTTACTTCTTCCAGGGCCATGGCCATTGGTACTGTTTTAAGGAAGTTTGCGTGGCTGCATTCTCAGAATCTCCCAGTTGTGAAAAAATGAGATTTTAAATTCTGCTTTCAATATTTAATTTTTGTTTCCTTTGCTGCAGAAGTTATCACAAAGTATGATGAGAGGTGTAAGCTGATACAGAAAATCTCTCTGACTCTCTGATTTTTTTTTAGCCTTCCTTTACAAATTTTCCAAGGATTTTTGTAACCCCTCATCCAATTTTGGCAAGAAACATAAACAGTCTCAGCATAATGCTGGTAAATAGACATTTAAGGAGCAATGTCATGGGGGTTCCAAAAGGAATGCAGGAACTCGCAGTGCAACAAGACAGAATGACTGCTCAAGGGATTATGTTGCCCCCTTCAGCCTTGGCAGTCCCTTTTTTTCTTCCAGGAAGTCTGAATGTCCACTTCTATCTTTGGCAACAGATAGTTTCAAATGGGTTCTGAGGATCATCCAAGGTTACAGATGGTATTGAGAGAACATTCCTCCTTTCCCGGGGGTAATTTCTCATCCACCAGACCAGACTCATCTATTTCCCCTCATCCTTCAACATATATTATCTCAGGGAATAATACAACCAGTTTCTCCTTCTAGATTAGGGAAAAGTTTTTACTCAGAGATGTTTTTTGTTGCCAAAGAAAGAAAATACTTGGCAGATTCTAGATCTTTCTGTCCTAAATCAATTTGTGATTGTGCCCATGTTCAAAATGCTGTCACTTCACAACCTGTTACCCCTTTATCCTCTAAGTTTCATGGTAACACTAGATTTAAAAGATGCTTATTATCACGTCCCTATTCATCCATATTTCAGACACTCCTAAAGGTTTTGTGTGTCTGGATCACATAACCTATCTGCCTTACCCTTTGAACTGTCCACTGCACTGAGTGCTCATTAATTGTCTAGCTCCAGTTATAGTGGTTTTCAGGCTACAGGGTATATGCATTTTCCATATTTAGACGACTGACTTATCTTTGCAGAGTCTTTTTCAAAGTGTCAGGAATTTTGCTGTACTGGGTGACAGAGTTCATACACAATCTGGAATTCCAAGAGAACATTCAAAAGTGTTTTTTTTTTTTACTCCTTCTGACAGGATTATGTTCCTGGGTGTCTGCTAGACATCTCATTTCAAAGAGCTTTTCTTCCACAGGAAAAAGTAGATCTGTATCTAGACTTAATTCAAGGGGTTTGATCTCTGAAAGGGAATACCTCAGGCTTTTGAGTCTCATGGCATCGCTGATTCTCATGCTACCCCTGACAAGACCCCGCGTAAGAAGGATAGATTAGTATCTGAAGTTTCTATGGTCCCAGCACTAATACCCATTATCCTTTAAAATCCCAGTTTTGGGATTCGTCAAAACAGAAATCAGTTGTTGGAAACAGAAATATCCCTAAACCCAGGTCCTGCCCCCCACTCCAAAGCAGTTACCACAGATGTCAAGGATTTTGTTTGGGGGAGGAGTTTCAGGAGGTATAAAAGTGCAAGGTGTTTGGGGCACCAAGGACAGACTCAGGCACATGAATATAAAAGAGGTGTCTCTGCTCTAATTTGCATTCATTTACATAAGGAATGATAGTGATAGTACAGACTTTCTGCACTGGTTGATTACTTATCCATAGTGAAGATCTCTAGGAACAAATACACAGATTTCCTTTAGAAGATTTCTGACTAGTAGACGGGAAAGTATTTGAATAGGTAGTCTGTTCTCAAGTGGATGAATGCGATGCCACCTAAGCTCAAACTTTTGTCCTGCCTGAGCAGTGGAGTGGATGTGAAGCATAATACATGTTGCAAGAAGGCTCAATTGAAATGCTGGAGCAAATTATAAACTCCAGCGAGTTTATCTGGCCCATCTTTGCTACACTTTGCAGAGAGCTGATGCAATATAGGCAAAACAATTCTGGGTGATCAGTCAAAAATGTCTACATTGCACTGGCTCAAAATCAAGTTGTTCTACATAGCAAAATTCAGTTGTAGAATGGGCAAGGCACTGATCTACCTATGTAAATGGCTCAACATCAGATCATGGGAAGATACCTCTAGCTGGACAAACAAATTAAAACAGGACCATTTAAATGGGTTGCAACATAATTAAGTTGAACAATCCTAGATACCTTCATAACTCAAAGGAATTCCTTTACAGTTGTCAAAGACAGGTTGTCAGTCTAGATACTGGAATTGCCCAACAATATCCACTTTGAGCTAGTCAGCACTGACTTGACAAGAAAGCCTTTGATATGAAGGAATATCCTAATATTACCCATGTGAATGATAGATGAGGAGGTGGCCATAGTCTGTTCCTGTATACATGACATTGTCAAAGGAGCCTGTGATTCCATATCAAGCCTTTGTCTTCTGCAAGAAAAGTACTAAAATATGAAACCACTGATCTTGTCTGAACTGGAGTACTGAATAAAGAAAAAAAAATGGAAAACACATGAGCCATCGAAAGAGGACTGGGATTATCACTGAACCAGGTTTGCATTAAAAATGTAATATCACAAGTCTATAAGCAAGTTAAAAATAATCCACAGCTTTTTCACGATGGGCCTGATATTAGAAAACAACACCTGTATTCAGATTTGGAGGACAGATTTCTGCCACAGACTGTAATGATGTCCAAAAGGTAAATCCTGTAGAAAAGGTAGAGTACAGGCAACAGAGTTGCGCACTGCTTGGATATTATAAGCACCAGTCAAATCCATGAGCTTGCTGATGCAGGTAAATGCTTTGCCTCTGTTTTTTTTTTAAGATTCACTGACTTCTAAGAATGTAAAAGCAAACAGAAGAAATCCCTATCACAAGTTAAAGTGGGCTAAAGCCCTTTAGTTTATGCAAATAAGATCAGTAGTAATGACAGGGTAGCAGATAATATGCAAAATAATTATCCAAAGTAGTAAAAAGAAAATAGTAACTATGATCAAGGCAGAAAACCTTAAGTATGAAAATGTTATTGATCAGCAATATGACTAAACAACCAAAAAAAATGCTGAGTAAAAGGTTAAGTAAAATTAAGCATTGAGTTAGAAATACATTGATGCAATTGTTAAAACAGAAAATCAAATGGAGTAATAAATACACAGTAGATCAAGCAGTATACAAATCCATTATGTATTTAAAATTGTGTAATACAAATATACTGTAAAATAATTAAAATGAGTAACATTAAACAGAAATTCAAATTGGCATATCAATAAGAATAACCTAAAATCTAACAACAAATGACATAATATGCAGAATATGCCTAAAAGTAGAATCTGTATAAGCAATATAATGAATATTCATAAGTAAAAAAGAATTGTTAAATATAAACTGAAGTAAAGGGGCACTTCAATTTTATTTTCTTAGTTGTCAAAAAGGGAAGGTACTTTCCTTCGGGTAGAAAATTGAAACATCCAGTTCAAACAAAGGCTAGAAAACTGAAATTTAATGTAATACATTGATAATGCTGCTACTTGAAGTACAAGTAACCAGGGAAGGCAAACTGCTGAGATTGTATAGAATAATATGGCTGCAAATTGTTCAAAAATGGGATAGCATAAAAAGAAAACCTAAACATGTAGGTAGAGTTAGTAAAATCCTATGTTAGAAAATACAGTATTAATTAATATGTGATTCGAAATAGAATGTTTTAGAGGCCACAGACCAAATTTCAGAAACTAATGTCAAAATGCCGGTGAAATTCAAAGCCAAGACATTGACTGCATGGAACCTCTGCCTGAAGATGAGCACCACAATGAAAAGTTAATCTGTAATTCTTGTACAGTAAATAAAGATGACAGGCCAGAGATGCAAAAGCTGAAATAAATGAGACTTAAGAAATGTAGCACTAACGAGCTTTATTGAATTAGTGGGTGAAAGCCCTGGCTACAGCTCAGGTCATGCAGGTTCAATTAGGTTCTCATTTACCTTTTGGAACCATCATGTGGAGGAAATAAATGATGCATGTGCCTGGCACAGCTCCCATTGTGGAATCCACAATGAAAATGGACGATCATAAGGAGGTGATGTCTACCATGGAAGCAGGGTTATTCGATTACATTTATGCATCATAAAGCCTGATATGTGCTAACCCCTTGAACACTTAAGGCATGTACAGTAGATCTTAATTCTTAAAGAAAAAAAAAATATCCTTAATGCGTGGTTGATGGCCACCTTGCCTAGTTCACTTGAATCCCCATAGGGAACCAA
Source organism: Protopterus annectens (assembly GCF_019279795.1). NCBI lineage: Eukaryota > Metazoa > Chordata > Ceratodontiformes > Protopteridae > Protopterus > Protopterus annectens. The sequence continues at coordinate 807,555,281 of NC_056725.1, read as the reverse complement.
ATTGACTGGAGGGCTCCTACCCAAGGAAATTAATTAGGTCTTTGTGATGGCCAGGAGCAGAGCTTGATGGTCAGAGTGGGCCAGTTAATGCAAAATTGTTAAATACAGTGGATTTGAAGCTGTGGAAGACCAGCACTATGGTCTGACATTGTCTATAGGTCAGTTAGCTCACTATTCACAAGTGGGTAGCCCAGTATAAACGATGACTGTGGCATGCACTCAGATGAATTTATTGTAATAGATAATTCATATTTCTGATGACTGAGGTGCAAGTCAAGCAAAAGTAAGACTACATTCTAGGGTAAAAGTTAAACAGCAGCAGTAAGTTAACAGCTCAGCTTGTAGTGAGACCAATGATAGTTGTATTGTCAGTGAATTTAATGAGCATAAATGATTGTAGATGATTCTGTAGTTAGGCCAGTAAGATTAAAGCAGTCAGTGAATTTAGTGAAGAAAAGTGATCCGCTGGTGCCAGCGATAAATGTGATAAGTTATTTGTGACATCAAGTATGGCTTGAATCAAACTTATATTACAGTTAAATAGTAATCAGTGGATAAAAGAATCAGCAAAGCCGCCAACATACATCTTACAGAGCTGGCAGCATCTGGCTAACATCTTGTTCATACTTGCAAATACAACTGACAGACTTCAACTTCCTGTCAGATTAGAGAGCATGCAAGACATATTCTGAGAGTTTCCATTTCAAAATGTGCAAAATGCTCTTTTGATAGAATTTTTACAGCTGAAGTATGAATGTGTAGTGAGATTCCTTATCTAAAATAAGGAGAAAAAATCTACTGATTAAGTTTTTTGATTATTATAAGGTCTAGCTAGCACTCAGACCACAGAGGACTGCAGTTTTCTACATTCCAGGAATGAAATAAATCTACACAATCCTTGGATGTCTGTAGAGTTGAAAAAATGTGGCTGAGATATACAAAGTAAATTCCACTTTGTTGGATTATATTACTCATTTGGCTTAGAGGCTGAAAGATCTGGAAACAGCTTTGTCTGCACAGTCAAATCACTTACTATAGTTGAAGGAGAATTTAAGGACATGGGTTTTCCTCTTCAAAAGTACAGACTAAACCTTTGGGAGAAAAAAAAATTATTGACATGAGAGATGGAGAGAGAGAGTGAGGCATCAAAATCTGTGTATTGCTGGCATCTATAAGCAAGAAGAGGATATTAGTTGTGTGGAATGCTTTACTGAAAAGTTAGCTGAATAGACTAGCATAACTGCTGAAGAAATTTTTGTAGCGAGAGGTCATAGGGTATTTCTCCCTAAACATCTTGTCATGCATTTTCAATTTTATATGCTAAAAAAAAGAAAGTTCTTTGCAAAATGTGATCCCAGAAAGAGTGGTAAAAAATCAAACACTCTAGAGTTGTCTCTGGTCATAATTATTCATCAGAAACTAGAAGGAGAAGAGCTATCTTTCAAGCAGCCATTAAATTATGCATGCAGGAAAAATTAAAATTCCAACATTGATATCTTGGAAAAACTGAAGATGAATCTGGTAGAGGGATCCGAAAAATTTTATATACACCTGGGGGTGCAGAGCAAAAATCAAATGCATACTGTAAAGTTTTCCTGAAGAGTGCACTGCATTTGGGAAAATACCTGATGAAGGAGCATCTGCAAATTGTAATAGGCAGAAGAATAAACAACTGGATCTTTTTAAAACAGTAATGAAAAAAAAAAAGCGAGATGAAGAGACGGAGCAGTAAAGTATGAACTAACTGTAAAAAAAAAAAAAAAAAAGAAGTTGAACAGTTGACTGAGAAGCTAACAATGTTCATGTAACATCTCTTCTTTCTTGGTTCCTGTTCTCCAGCTATCTTTTGCATGTCAAGTGTCTGCAATTTTCGAATAACAGAGATGTTCTTTACAATACTGAACTTTAGTTCAGAGCAGTAATGGAGCATCCTGCACTGGATGCAAGCTGCCGGGGGGCACGATTGGCAGGTGCAAATGGTGGTTGGTGAGTGCAGCACCAGTTTCACCTGGGTACAAGGTATTAGGTGTCATGACTGGCAGTTGCCAGTGAGGTGGCATTGCAATACTGACATCCTGAAATGAATGACGAACATCTAATTGTTGAGTTGAGGTGTGTCAGAGTAGGAGACTGCTCTAGGTGTTTGATGAGCTAGATCTATGTAAATGAATGCTGATATTTATGCTCATAGCTGAAGCACTGGAGTGCTCAGTATGTGGTAGTTTAACTGTAAGAAACTCCTTCATACATTAGTCACTAGCAGCTTTATACAGTTTCAGAGGTGAAGACCATGTTTAGTGCGGGGAGGTCTTCAACTTAGAGAAGGCATTAGAAGACTTTTTTGTTGCTTCTCATCTTATTTTAAGTTGAGGGGGTGTCAGTATGTGGATCTACACAGGGTGTCTTAATAACACAGCTGTAGTTCTGTTTGTTGATTGCATTATATGAACTTGGGTTTTACTGCTACTGTTCTGTATGTATTTAACAATGCTTAATTTTGAGAGCAATAGTTAATTTAGTGACCTAAATTAATATTGTTAGACTGAATGCTGTAGAGAGAGAGTAAGCTGCAATTGCTGTAAATTAAATGAAGCTGAATGGCTAGCTAAGCTGATAAGAATTGTCATGTAGGTTCTTCTTTCTCTGTTGCTACTATCCTTCAGCCATTTTATCTAAGTTAAGAAATTATAATTTTGGTTAAGAAATTGATTTTCTTTATGGTTTTGAATGTTAGCTGGTTGTGTAAAATGGACTTACTTTTTACAGATACTGCCCTAAATTTGTTTAACAAAAAATGTTTAATAGTAGTTAATGCATGCACTTGAGTTTATGTTAAATGTAAGAATTGCCCTACTTATTATTAGCAAGCTTATTACAACAGACAGTATTGTGGCAGAATTAGGAAGATTAAGAATGAATATCTGCTGTTGGCACTGACTGCCTGGAAAGTAAGAAAGAAAATGTATCTTGACTTAAGAGATGGGCAGTACCCTCCCCCCATATTGCTCATTGAGAAAATGAATTGGCTATGAGTGCACTAACACTTTCTAGGAAATGAGATAGCTGAGGTACTGGACTTCAGTGCATACAAGTAAGGCATTTGGGCTTATTATAAGGCTAGAAAATGTACTCACGGCCTTCTAAAATTTTGAAAAGTAAAGGATATGACATAATGGTTGGGGTTCAGAAAAAGTATTTACTCAGCCTCATAAAAGCAAATTACTGGGGACGCCAACTTTGCAGGGATTGATTGGAGCACTCCTGCAACTAATTCTATTTTGTTGAATAATCTGATATATGTGAGTATGAATTACAAGTGCTGTCAGAAAGTGAAATACCTAATCAGATGCATAAGTTGCATGACATCATTTGGGTGAGTGGTCCGGCACATGTACTTGTTCTGCTGAGCCCACACTAAGCACTTCTGAACATATGTGTATATTTATTTTATTTAACATTTGCTTACTGTGAAAGTCCAACTGGGACAGAACTCATCTTCAGTGGAGGCCTTGGGAGAAACACTCCAGATGCACATCTTTGAAATGTGAGAGCACCCAGAGGAAACCCACACAAACACAAAGAGGGCATGCAGACTCCGCACAAAAGGCAACCCATCTAAGAATCAATTTGGAGACCCTCTTGCTGTGAGGCAAGAATTCTAACCGCTGGACCACTTTACTGTCCACATTGTATCAGTTATTTTATAAAACCGCTAATCACATAAAAAATTAACATAACTACAGAAACTTTTATAAGGTTGATTATGTAGCAATTAATAAGATAATAAAAGATGGCCTTGGAAGGACACTGTTTAATGAATTGTTGTAATGAATTGTATATCAGAGAAAGAGAGAGATAGAGATAGTAGAACTTATATGGCCTTTTTCTAAATTAATCAATGATTCTGCTCCTGTTTTTGCTTCAAATACAGTAAGGCATAGGAACCCACCCTGGTGGACGGCTGGTTTACCAATGCTTAGGAAAAGGATGAGGGCATTATGGTAAAGGTTCAAAAATGCTCCTAATTTTGTGAATAAGATTAATTATGTAAAGGGAAAAGAAGAAGGCTGAAGTGAAATTTTTCAGATGCTTTTATTAACTAAAATTGGCGAACAACTCAAGGACTAATACTAAATCACAGTTTAAGTATTTTAGGCATTTTTGTAAGGATTCACTATCTAATATTATAATAATAATGAAACTTTTATTTCCCTCCAGCTTATACCCTTCCCCTCTCCCCCATCTTTTCCCTCCAAATCTAGTTACTTCTCTTTTGCTTTCCTCTTAGTAATACAATTTAATTTAAGGACTTTACTCTTTCTACTCCATACCCTTTTTGTTTCTTATATACTTGTTTATTTATATTTAGTTTAAATTTTAGCATAATTACTATAGTCTTCATTTTTATAACTATATTTCCTTTTTTTTTGTTTATTTGACTTAGTTATACATTTTTAAATGGTGTTTTTGTTTTTGCTTGGAGCTTTTCTCCCCGGGCCTCTACTGAAAATGGACATATATCCAGCTAGACTAGCCCGGTCAACAAATGTAAAATAAATAATAATATCAGTCTCAAGGAGTGTGCAAAAATGCATTTCTGATCCTGCAGATTTGGCAAATGATTTTATTGAAGACTTTTAGCTGTGATTCTGGCAACGGTGCTTTGCTGAGTCAGATGGAAGCTGTAACCTGTGCTATACATTCTATAATCTCATCAGATATTATCAGCAGAGTTTTAAAAAAAATGATCAAACCAAATACTGTGGCCAGGCTGGATAATCTAAATGACTTTTTCTTAAACAATATTGCTGAATGTCTGTTACAATTTTTATTTGAGAAATTTCAAAACTCATTAATTGAGTGCTGTGTTTCATTTCAAGTGTTTGGAAAGAAGCCTTTATGACTACAGTTCCGAAAGGAAGTCTGGCTGCATTGTTGGCAATTTTAGGCCCATAGGTCTTGCTTAGTATGCAAATGCTTTGAGCATATGATTTGCCATCTGATCAGTTTGGGCATTAGAAAAGATCTTTATCTTTCAACATGGTTTTAAGCCTAGCTGCTCATGCCTTGCTAGTTTGCTGCATGTTTATTATAAAGCATAGGCGAGCGCATTGTGGATTATGTCATTTATTTTGATTTTGCCAAGGCCTTTAATTTCATTTCCCTTTTTGAGGATTATACACATCTTAGAAGAGCTTAACATTAATTCACTAATCAGAAAATGGGTATCAAACTTGCTGGAGGGTAGATCATGCATGGTCAAAATTAAGGACTGTTATTCTGATTCTAAGGTTATTGGAGCCTTTATTATTTGGGTTGTTTACATCTACTTTTCCTAATAAAAGTAATGCATGACTCTACATATTTGTAAGAGGTGATTAAATCGGCAGTATTATTACGAGCTGTTGGGCATCATAATAATTTGCAAAGCTATTTGATCAGCTTTTCTCTGGTCATCTACAAAATTTAAATACCAATAAATGCACTGTTTTGCATTTTTGTGCCAGTAATAATGAATAACCCTATGACCTTGACAATTACCTTTTGTCTAGTGTAAATTGTGTCAAGGATATAGAGGGGTTGATAGACTTAGGTTTGATGAACATGTTAAAGATTTACTGAGAGAGTGTTATGGTTTGATTTTTAATCAAGCAGGGAGGACAAGGTATTGATACCATTATTCGACATTTCTGTAAGACCTGGTTTGGACTATTATGGCTCATTTTGTATATTTAATTCCTCACAAAATATGATATTGGAGTATAGGCAATGCAATTTTGCATCTAGGAACACACACACACAGCTTTCCATTGGCTATAGACTACTGCATGCTGATCTGATATTGATTTAGAAATGTCTGTGAAATAAAGAACTGCCAACTATTACATGGATCATTTTTGTGGCATCAAGAAACCAAAACCTTCTTGTGCATGTGCCATGTTTTAGGACTGCTACTTTAGGCACTTTTTCATGTCAGGGCAGAAAAGCTCTAGAATATGCTACCATTTGATATCAGTAGTTTGGGTAGTATGGTAAATTTAAAAAAAAAATCTGTTTATTCCTGAATGGGTCATTGGGTTTTTGAACCTGGTTTACATTATGGCAAATTCTTAAATGGCCCCTAGTGAGCCTTGAGTTTTGTATTCTTTAACATTGGGCATTGAAAGTAGCAGCTGATGTACCACACTGTGACTGGGAGTTGATTGACAATAAAGTAAGAACAGTGTTGTACAATGGAGTTAAACTAATAAGATACTTCACTAGTGAAAAACACACAAGTCATGTAATGATCAGCACTGCAATACACAGGTCATGTATCCTGATGCACCTACTAGCATGCATGTAGCATACTTGCAACAATGTGCATTCACCTACACATTTACATGCCTCTGTGAACACAGCTAAAAGCAACAAAGTATCTACTAATTTATTGTTATAATTGGGAAGGAACTTGGTGTATAGAACTCACAGAAAGGTGGAAGTACAAGTAGAGAAACACACAAAAAGGAAAGGAGAAGGGAAGATAGGGATAGGGCAAGGAAGAATGGGTATTTGTATGTGACTCAGATACCCGGTTTAATTTCCTCTTTGAAGGTTATAGAGGGAAGGTTAGAAGGGAAGGTGTAGGCAGAAAAGAGTGCACAGGGATGGCAGTAGAGGCAGATAAACACAAAAGATAGACAAAGACCAACAGGGGAGGTGGTGACCCAACTGGGGAACATGAGGACAGAAATAGAGGGAGGATAATTGGTGATGGGAAAGATTTGCGTACAAACTTGGTAGGGAAATGAAACACAAGGAAAAAATACAACATGATATGGAGAGGATGAAGTGACAGCATACTACCATGCTGTCCAGTGCTGCACTGAGCCAGAGGTCAGTTACATTGTGACTGTCCTCATGGCTAGACCTAGCCATAGTTGGCCTGCTGGTCAGGACCAGGCATTGCTGTGACTGCCAGTTGCATGAAGACATGGTCCAGGTGGCCAGTGTGGGTGTCCAGCTGCCAGTCTACCAACCCCATCACCTGGCCCTACAACTTCTGCCATGTAACATAATGTGACCCTACCTGTGGGCTCTCTCATGGACAACATACCCCCTAGTTGAAAAGACACCACTCCACTAGAGGACACCTAGGATCACTACAGGTCATTTCCCACTGGATGACCTCAGTGACCTTGCAGAGAGGCTCACTGGAGACAGTTATAGACCTAGCAAGTGATGGCAAGGTGGTTAGTGAGGTGGCTGTGCCACATATCTTCAGCCATAGGAGACACTGCATAGACATGGACATACATGTAGAAAATCAAAACAACACATAATATATGAAAAAAAATGCTCTGATAAAGAGGGAGATGCAATTGAAAAATGTCTGACTAACTGTATATCAGACTGTGTGGTATAATACTTCCTGGAGGAGAAAAATGATCTTACCTATGCAATGGCAAAAAAAAAATAAAAATAAAAAAAAACAATATACATGTCAGATGAAAGTTTAGTACAGCAGGCAATGTGCAATAAGGGCCAAGATTATATACTACCTTAAGTATCCTTCTCTTTGTATTTCATGTGAACAGTGCATGTATTGAAAAGAGTGACTGCAGGAGCCATGAAAGCTGACTAAAGAACCCTCTGATACCACACGTGCTGTGCCTAAAGGTGATATAATCAGGTGTTAGACTTATCCTACCAGATGGGATCATCCATGGCACCACAGTAACTATGCTTTGGGAACACAGCCAAAGAAGACAAAAAACATATCAAAAACATGGGTCACAGGACCCAGGCAGTGATAATTTAACATGACATGGGACAATCGCCATTTAATGGCAAATGGCAGTCAATACATGTCCCTTGTATACCCAATATAAGTGACACTGGTTGGGTGCTCAGAATGGTTAGTGGAAGAATGATCCCAGACTAGTGGACTGTATTTGAATGGCATGGTATGTGAGTGGCAGTGTAGGGAGGCAAACACTTGGGTGTGCCTTAAGAGACTGATGATAAGACATGGCTATAGAACACCACTCACAATCAGAACAGTCATCCTTACAGTGCTGCTAATGGCACTTCCTAGGGTTAGGATGGGTAGTAGATTATATCAGCCTGAATTGCCATTGAATTGCCATGGTATGTGTATTAGTAGACATATAACAACAGTATGCAGTGTTGAAACTAAGACGCAATAGGCAGTTCTCCAGGTACATAAAAAAATGCAGTTATAAAATCAGTGGTATATATGTACTCCTGCAACTGTAGAGCTATCCTTACACCACAGATAACTGGCTCTCTTCAATCTCATCACCAGCTAAAAACATGAAATAAAAGGAAAGGGGTCCTTGACTGACATATCACACATATATCTGAACAGTTATGCCCAAACAATTGCAAGTAACCATCTGTCTTAACTACATACTGGAAAACTCTTGTGCACACTCCTTAAATTCCTCTTGACATTGACTTAGAAGTTCAAAGTGGTGCCTGTTCATGTCATTGTACCTATGCCTGCACTGCCTGTCAGTGCAGATGTTGACTGTGGCATCACTCTGTTCTGGCAAGTCAGTTTCACTTATCTACTTTGTACTGCAATATTCATATAAGTTCCCGAGCAGGCGATCCCAGTGGTCTCTATGTAGGAAGTACAGAGAGATCTTAATTTCCTTCTTGTACCATGTGGGTGACCAGTCATCACCCTTATAAGGCATAGCAATTTCACAGGATGCAGTTTTAAAAAATATTGCATCAATGCACATTGCATTTATTATGCGACAATCATCGATGAGCATCAGGGCAATACAACTGAACCCAGTTTTAGTAAGTCACACACCGATGAACGGTATGGCAGGGTGGTATCTGGGCATGTGAAAGACCCACTGACATATGTATGCGCACCATACCACCAATATTGTCTCTGCAGGAGTCACTGACCTACCCTTTCATGGGCAATGTGCATTGTATTGATTTACACATGTTCATAATCTATTGGCCTCTTTGATCTGGTACACAATGCATAAAATGTGCAATTCAGAGACAGTTACCCCTAATAATCTTATTAGCATAATTTCCTTTCTAATAGCCCTGAAATTGTGTGATAAAACAATTGGCAACAATTGTAGTGTTTAGTATGTATATTAGTCAGAGAAAAACAGGAATACTGGATATAGTGGAATTCTGTACAGAGTGTTAAGAAAAATCTATAGCTGCTACTGTTGTAAGTCTTCGCAGGACATAGGCATGTGGTAGAATATGTGATAAACAGTACTATTATTTTGCTGTAGTTATAGGGAGGTCATGTTTACCTACCTGCTGACAGGGGAGAACAGGAAGCTCTGTGACTGCACTCTGCAGTCTATTATCACAGTGCTTTACAGATTACAGAGAGGTGATGGAGCCAGGTGGCACAAACCATATGTAGGTGTGGGTAATGTCTGCCTAAATGTGTGCTTTTTTGGGAGATTTATCTACCTGCTATGTGGGGGCACAACGTATGCTTCAATGATGGATGCCTGAATTGAGTATAAGTTAAGGCTGCATTAACCCACCTAAGTGGTGGCTGTGTAAGGTGACCTAAGACCTCTGTTATACAGCCAGGACAGAGTGGACCCTGTTATAGTGAATACTGTTACTGTCTTTTTGTCATATACTAGACAACATAAGGTGGGACTGGAGCACAGCATTATTCATAGCATGCTGGTGTTCATATATGGAGCACTTGACGGTCATGCTTTAAGCAAATGTATGCATAGGCTGCTGACAAGGTGCGTGCGACTACATGGTCTGTCCTCATTCTGCACTTCTGATGCACTGTAGGAATCTGTTTTGTGATACTGTGTTGTGGTAGGGATGGACCTTAGTGTGAAACAGATGCTGTTTGGATGGTTGCACACTGCAGCTGGTGCTTCATGATCTGTCACCACAACCATAGTTCCATGTCCACATTCGTAGGTTGTGATATGATGCAAAAACAAAAAGATGCACATAGAGAAGTTCTTCCAGTCAGAGATAGTGAAACAGACCTTCTGTGACCACTAGTGATGTGAGGTGATAGTAGATGTTAATGCTGTTAGTGGTCTCAGGGCTGTCCAGGTACAGAGTAGGGTCACCATCTTTTGAACTTGTATGTCCGTTGGAAGGCCCATGTTATTGCATGAGAAGATGATCATGATGGGGGGGCATCAGAATTGCAGACCACATGCTTATTATAAGTTGCCACTATAAAGAAAGCCTTTGTTTATAGCAAGTTGAGATGCTATAAAAACATTTGGCAGGATGAGCTAGCAGTATCATTTTTTAACTACTACTGTATATAAAATGTCCTAGTGGGTCTAAAATATTTCAGTATCAAAAGTCTATCACCAGAGTAAAAGGGAACACAGCTTTTCATCCAGGAAAAGCATAATACAAGGTTGCCTGTTCTCTTCACTTTTTTCTGCTCTTTATTGGGAACCTTTGGCAAGCAGGCTAAGTTAATAGATGCATGTCACAGGCATTAGCAAATATTCCTTTGCACTCGAATGATTATTTATCTTTGATAGTAACCATCCATGATTTATGAGGGCTAATATTCCTAAGAATCAATTTGTTAGAGCCTCTAGACTTACTACGGATGAATTTAATAAAATCAAATAAAATATGTTTTTAGACAGCGGCTATAAAGCTAATGCTTTAAATAAAATGATCGCTGAAGTTGTACATAAAAGGGAAAAGGAATTTGCACCCATTTTTAAGAGTTTTTGTTAATAAATATAATAATGAAAAATATGAGATGACATCTAAGCTACCTTGTGTTTTAGATATGTCACTAGTTAATATTCTCTTGTCTTCTGTTTTAGATTACTGGAATTTTATTAGAGGGAATCCCAAGTTATTTAAAGTAGTTGGTGATAGAGATAGATTTGCAGTTGTCATTTTTACTAAAATTTCAAGCCTGCATAAGCTAAAAGTACTGCTGGTGATTCCCTGCTGGGTGAGGAAAGTAAACCTATATTTCTGTATGTGAGTGAAAGCTGTTTTCTGTTTTACATGCTCCATTTTGTGTTTTGTTATAAGAAATCTGCTTTGCCTAGTGTTTGTGTTCTATGTGAGAGATAGACACTTAAATTATCTAGGCTGCAAATTTCACATGTTTTTTCATTGCTTAAATTGTTTCTTGAGTGATACTTAAATTCACAGTGAATTTCTGTTTTTTTGTCTTTTTCTGAAAAGACTTTAAGCCTGCATAAATTAAAAGCACTGCTAGTGATTCCCTTCTAGTTATTTTTCCCATCTGACCTCTCTTTCATTGATCTGCTTTTTAAACCTGTTTATTTTAAGCTGCCCATCCCTGCTGTCAATTGAGCTTAATAAGCTCTTCCCTTTCTACACTACTGTTGATATCTTGAATTATTTATTTGCCTTTCCTTGTGCTTATCGAAAAAGCGCATTTTGCCACTCAGTGTCTGTACTACTGATTTAGTTGCTCAGAATTCATTATCTAGCTAACTTTTGGATAAAGTAGTGTATTTTTCACTCTAGTAAGCAGCCCCCCCCCCATATTATGTCCTCATTGGAAAGATTAGGTACTAAATCAGTCTCATTAAATGTAATTATAAAACCAGATACCCCATCTAAGCTCAAAAACACAAACATTTTTTTAAAGACAAATCACCTCCTACTAAGTGATGGTATAAGAAGTTTCAAAGCCCCCTCAAACACAGATAACATGGACTCCTATGCAGAGGTGTACACCAATGCCCTGTATAACCGCTTAAGCAGTTGTATAGAATCAGCTGTTCCTGACCACACTCAAGCCAGGTCTTGCAAAAGAAAAACAAGCCACCCTGGTGGACCCCCAGTGTAAACAGGCTGTACAAAAAGAGAAATAAACTAATGTCCATGAACATGGGGGAACCAGCTCAGCAGAGGAAGAAATCCCTCTCTAGCTTAGAATCTTGGAGATCTTGTCAAGTCCTCCAGAGCTAATTATGAAGCAAAAATTGCCTTCCTAGCTAAGGATGATCACAAGGCTTTCTTTAACTACACCAAAATGTAAAAAGGATTACCCACCTATATGCTGAACTGGTTGTGCATGGCACCACCCAAACTCAACTGGAGGTAATAGCCAACCTGCTAGCTGACAGATTTGGAGCAAATTTCACCCATCCCCCTGTCCCCTCCAGTTATCCACCAAAGTATATATATATATATATATATATATATATATATATATATATATATATATATATATATATATATATGGAAACACTACTAAATCTCGAACTTTTGAAATCTCGAATTTCAAAAGCTCGAGACCATGTAGCCGAAATCGCACATTACCGAAAGACCAGAAGCGCGAAATTCAAAATCCCGATGGTAAGGGATTTTGAGTTAGCGCTGCAGGTAAGTATATGTGTGTGTAAGTGTGTTTGTGAGGGGCTTTAGTGTGTGTGTGTGTGTGTGTGTGTGTGTGTGTGTGTGTGTGTGTGTGTGTGTGTGTGTGTGTGTGTGAGGGGCTATAATGTGTGGGTGTGAGTTTGCCTTGTGTGTATGTCTGTGCGATCTCGGAGTTGGAATATTAAAGTCGGGGGGTGTGGGGGGTGCAGGGGGGCGAAGCCCCCCTGCTTATCTTTAGTGTAGGGTGGTTTGTTTGGTTATGGGGGGAGGCTGTGTATATGTTTGTGTGTGTGCTGTATGTATGTAGTACTTCTGCGATTTTGAATTTCGCGCTTTTGAAATGTCGGTAATGTGTGGTTTAGGGATTTTAGTCTCGGTATTGTGGGCTTCGGGATTGTGTAGTTTCGGTATTAAGTAGTGATTCTATATATATATATATATATATATATATATATATATATATATATATATATGCCACCATTCATCAGCCTATTATCTCAAGACAATAGGTCATCTCTGCATTGTTCAGTGCCAAAAACACAGCATCAATGGGACCAAACAACATCCCAGATTGCCTTTTCAACAACTTAAAACATGAGCTAGCAGACCACTTGGATTCCTGCTTAATGACAGCCTGCAAACTGGCTATGTTCCAGCAGAATGGAGGACAGCAACAGTAATCCCTCTACACAAAGGGGGACCATCAACTGACCTGGGGAATTATAGGCCCATAAGCTTGACTGGTCTCATCTGTAAGGCCATGAAAATAATCATTATAGACCTTATTAACAAGGACATAGGTAATCTCCAAGGTCTGGACACAACCCAGTTCAGATTCGTTAAAGGTAGATTATGCCTGTTAAATATGGCTGACTTCTTTGAGAAAGTCCAACAAGGCCCTGGATGAGGGAAAGTGCATACCACCTACCTTGATCAAGCCAAGGCATCTGACACAGTCACCCACTCAGGTATTATAGAGAAACTCTCCCAATTGGGAATTAGCCCCTACATTAACAGATGGATAGCCAACTGCCCACCAACAGGACACATACTGTCAAAGTGAGTGATTTCACCTCTAGTAAAAGACAAGTCACCAGTGGCATACTACAAGGTTCTGTGCTGGGCCCCTTAATGCTTGGAATTTATTTCTCAGAAGTCCAAGCAAATTTGTACAACCAATGCCTGACCAAGTTCGCTGACAAATGCAAATTGGGAGCAATCATTGAGTCTCCCAATGCTAATAATATTGCAGACAGGGTTAATGCAGACAAATGATTGGTGACAAAACCATGGATTAAAGCTAAATATGTATTTATTGCATTTGTTTACTGGGATAGTCCACTAGGCCAATGTGAACCCATTTTCAGTGGAGGCCAGGGAGACAAGCTCCAGACATGGCACAACAGTACAAATATAGAATCATATTGGACAAACATTATACATAAACATGAAATCATATAGGATAAACATTATGCATATACTATAAAGCATTACATAACATTTAGATAGCAAAGTACAAATTCAATAAAGCAAAATAAATTGTAAGACTAAGAGATAGCATGAACGTGCAACAATAGTCCTTAGAGAAGGTCTGTGTAAAAACTGAAACACACCACTAAAGGCTACTAAAAATTATGCTCTTTAGAATAAAATAAAAATGTTAATTGTCAATACTTAAGTGAAACATAAAATGATAAAACAAACCCCGTGTTGATTTGTATATGATAAGCGCTTTCAGCTAAAAGCCTTCCTCCGATCATAGAGAATCAGGTTCCACATGGCTAAGATAAACGAATAAAACACCAATCATGGCTAAATCCAACCCAACACCTTTTTTCAAACCAATGAGTTCACAGCCAATAAGAGACCTCGGAGGAAACACTCCTCCAAGTTGCCAAATAAAGACAACTTCCTTGAAGAAACAGCATATAGCAGGCTAAAGCAGCCTTGTCAACATTGGTCAGTGTTGGTGTTACTTCAGTTCTTTCCTCCATAAATACTTAGGGTTTATATGACTACTTAGGGCTTGTATAACATCAATCCTTTTTAAGTGAAACTTAACAAAAAAGCTATTGGTTCTAATTCCATTACTGAGACAGTCATTGATTAATTTCTCTTAGTTCAAACTGTCAAGCAAAATAAAGGACATAAAGACATAGTGGAAATTGGGTTCCTATCAGATGACCGAAGACTCATTTTGTTGAATGTGTCTTGGTCGAACCTGAAATGTCAAAAAGGCAAAATGACGAAGCGGCATATAAGCGAATTCTTTCCCTGGGAAAGAAATTGCTTGGCCGCTTCCATCACTTTGCCATTTTTGGCACTGAAGTGCGATCTAGGAGTTGGTATATTTAAGTAGGGTGTGTGTTTAGGGGGGGTAAGGGGGTGAAGCTCCCCACTTTATGCAATGTTTTAATGTCCTTTTTTTTTTTTTTTTTTTTTTTTTGGGAACAGCGATTTTTTTTTCCCTGGGAAAAAAAACTTGCTGTTCTGGTTGTTCAATGTCTTGTGAATTCAAACTTTTGAGTTCAATATAACAACGTTCGATCATTTGATCATTCGTTGTTATAATATAGACTTGTGGAAATTGACTTCTTGTGCAGATAAAAATAAACTCCATGGAGTTACTAGTTCAGCACCTGGTATTCCCAGGTGGTCTCCCATCCAAGATCAGACAAGATCGGGAGCATTCAAGGTGCTATGGCCATACAAGCAAAATATGCTTCTTTGTGAAATAGATATATACCAGGCTAGAACAGCTTTTGTACCATTAGCCCATGTTGCTCTTCCATTGTTCATTTCCCATTATTAATGGCAAAGGCACATATAGATGTCATCAGTTCCTCTTGATGAGTGCTTCCCAAAGGACATGATTATTCAAAATTCATTACATAAAGACAAATGTGCAGTTACTAGTTTATTTCAACACAGACTTTTTGTGCCAAAAAACATATTTCAACTACAAAAGGGAATTAAAGCATACCAACATCAGGGAAGTGATTTTCTTTGCTCCTCAGTGCTTAAAACTTCACTTGTCTCAGTAGGACATCCTTGTATTGAAAATAATTTTCTCTAAGGTTAAGGTAAACTTCACATTCCTTATCTAGTAGACCAACTGCAGAGTCCTTGGTGCACTTGTCAACATATGGATATGAGCCTTGCCTTTAAAATCAGTTTAAGTGGTACAACTGCATTCAGGCCTGGAGGGCGATCTGCTCAAAGATTGATAATCCAGTTCACCTTGCAAATTTCAGTCCTGTTGCTTATATCTCCACCTCTAGGACCTTCAAAGACACTATCAATGGCTTTAAACATGAAGGAGTGTAGGGGATGTTGTCTATAGAGAGTTCCCAGTTTTCTGGTGTGTTTTTTTAATGTTGGTCTGAATGTGCAGGTCGAATGTCAAATTTTCAGTTATGATGATGCCTAACAGCTTGGTATGTGGTACAACTTCATTTATTATGCTGTTTTGAGCTTGTATGGTAAGATTTTTGGGTTTAGGGGGAGATGGTTATTGTACATCCATATCTCTGTTGCAGTGAGGGCATCTTGTTTGAGTTGGTTTAGTTCAGATGATGAGTTGGCAGTATAGATGATTGTGGAATCATTTGCTTATTGGATAACAGTACTTTGGATAGGAGAGATATGAAAGTTATTGATAAAGATGCTGAACAAGAGGGGCCCTAGGGTCCCTAATATGAATTCTTGTGGGACACCTGTGGTGGTGTTGAGAAATGGAGAGAACAAATTTTGCCATTTGGTTGATTGTTACCTGTTAGTGAGGTAGTTTGAGAACCAGTCTAGGGATTGGGATGAGATGCCTATACATGTCAGTTTAGTGAGAAGAAGAGAGTGGGAGATGGTATCAAAGGCCTTGGGGAGGTCTAAAAAATGAGAGGAGACAAATTCTTCCATCATTTCAGACTTGGTTAACTGTCAGAGAAGGTTATGAGACCTGTAGTAGTGCTATGACCAGGTCAGAATCCATGTTGAGTAGGAGAAAAGATTTGGTTTGAAGTACATAGTGAAGTAGTTGGGTGTGGATGCATTTTTCCAAGATCTTGGAGATGGATGAGAGGATAGCAATGGATCAAAAGTTGGAGAGGTCTGTGTTATTGCCTCCTTTATGCAGAGCAAGATGTATGCTTTTTTCCAAATACAGAGTATATAGGATTCCAGAATAGATCGATTAATAAGAATGCTGATGGAAACAGCTGTAGAATTTGCAGCAATTTGAAGAAGCTCAGCAGGTAGGTTGTCCGGGGCATTGGTATATGGTTTGGACTTTTGGAGCAGCTTTTTTATTGTCTTGGTAGGGATAGGTGGGAGAGAGAATTTGGTAGGGGGGTTAGGGGTATCATGAGGGGAAGGGTTGGAGGGAAGTTTGGTAGTTAGTTTGGCAAAAAAGTGTACTGATGAAATAGGAGTTAAGAGTGTAGCTATTTCTGTGGGGGTTTTGTCAGGGTTTTGGGCAAGAATTGTTGTTTGACCCAGGGTGTAGCAAGGAATTGATGGTTCTCCAGACCTTTTTGTGGTTATGTTTATGAAGTTTTTGTAGGGTAAAATAGTGATCTTTTTTGTCTTTTTTGACTTACCACTTTACTTTGTTATGGAGTTCGTATTTTGTTAGGTCAGAGATGTTTTTGATTTTGGCCAGTGTTTCCATGCCTTATCTCTTGCAATCATTAACTGTTTAGTGGATTTTGTGAGTCAGGTGGTGTGATTACTTTTCACCCTCCTTAGAGTGAGCGGAGCTTGGTTATGTAGGACCTTGAGAAATGCTGAGTTAAAGAACTCAACGGCTTCATCTAGGGGAAGGAATTTTAATGTGTTCCAACTGATATGTTTTACAGTGTTGTTGAATGTGGTGGAACAGAAATGAGATATGTCTCTTATTTGTTTGTAGTGATGTCTGCTAAGTGATGGGGGTGTTTTATGAACTATGAAGGCAAGTAAGTGGTCACTAATGATATTAGGTAGAGTTCCTGTGGATACAGTCTTAGTTGGGTCAGAAAAAAAATAGCCAATCCAGGATAAAACCACTATTGTTTTTTTTGTTTGGTCTAGTTATGTTCTTAAGTTGGGTGAAGGAAATGGTTTATATTAGAGGTGGGAGATTTTATTATTTATTTATTTAACATTGGTTTACCAGGAAAGTCTGACTTGGAATGAAGACAATTTTTAGCAGAGGCCCGGGGGAGAAACACTCCAGATGCATGTCTTTGAAACATGGGAGGAAACCAGGAGACCCAGAGGAAACCCACACAAATGCAGGGAGGACATGCAGACTCTGCACAGAAGGCACCCCAGCCAAGAATCGAACCAGAGAGCCTTTTGCTGTGAGGCAACAATGCTACCGCTGCACCACTGCACCATCCAATGTCTAACCAAATGATAGTAATGTCTCCTAGGATTATAGTTTCATTTTCTATGTTGTTGGAAACCCGTGACAGTATTTCCTTTAATATTGGAATATTATTGCCAGGAGGAATGTATAATACAATAATACAGATGTTTTTGCAATTGTTTATCCTAAGGAAAGAGACTAATACTTCAGCTGAGGAGGATTGAGGATGGGCCTGGTGTATGATAAAATAGAGAAGGTGTTAGCATATATCAGGCAGACTCCTCCACCTTTTTTCAGGGACAGTCAGACGTAAGACAGGTAAAGTGTGGGGGGGAAGGAATTCTGTATCTTTAATGTAGGGTATCAACCATGTCTCAGTGCTGGCTATGATGTTCTGTTAGTTGTAAGTTATCCAGGGGTAGAATTCTGGTATTTTGTTCCTGATACTTTGGAGGTTAATGGTTGCAATGTGTAATGATTTATAGGAGTTGGGGGGTTAGCAGGGGTTGTGCTTGGGTCTGGGTTGGGGTGTATGTCACCCCACTGAAGTAGCTTAGAGTTTGTGAGTAGGACAGAATTGAGTTCCTGTCTTCTTTTTGAGTTTATTGGGTAGTTATGATCTAAAGTAGTAGTGTTCTTGGTATAGGGATGAAAGAATGTGGGAAGAAAATGTATTTTTGAGCATAGTATTACATCTGTGGTATAAAGGGTAGAGGATATGTTAGAAAAGCTGGTAAGTGACTGTAAATTATGTGTTTTAGTGGCTGTAGAATGGTGGATGTTATATTCTGAAGTGAGGCTATTTGTAATAGCAGCAAGAATGACAGAGATAGGGTGAGAAGTGCAGTGAAAGAGGTTAGTGACATAGTATAGGAGTGAGAGTTGTTAACCAGTTTAGGTAGGCTTTAAGTTGTGAAGAATAGAGGGAGGCAAATGTAGAAAGCAGAAGGTTTGAAAGATAAAGGGAGTGGTATCTTAGGATGACCTTAATAGGTGTAAATGATGTGATGTGGGTGTGTGTGTTTACTTGGTAGAAGTGAGGTGATGTGAGAAGCTATGATTAGAGTAAATGTAATGGAAAGGGGGTGGGTGGGAATGGGGGTAGGGGAGTGCAGAGAGCCTGAGTCAACTCCCAGATGCAGGCTAGAAGATAGTGAACAAAAAAAAAACAATCAGTCAAAAACATCAAGTAAACTTTGTTTTGGAGACTCAGTGGTATGTGATCTGGGTACTCAGGTTGATAACAATCTAAAGTTTGACTGCCATGTATCCACAGTAGTAAGGAAATCCTTCTTTGTGGCACCTCTTATAAGTAAAGGCATCACATGTAGATTTAAGGATGTTATAATTCCATTATACTCAGCCCTCATCAGACCAATAATTGAATGCAATGCCCCCTTTTGCATGTACCTCACCAAACACCTGCAACAATCAGAGAGACCACAGAAGTTTCTTACCAAAAAATTACAGGTTGCACAAAACAAGTCTTGCATGGAAAGACTGAAAGCCCTGTCACTGTATTCTGTCTCCTACAAGTTGTTAAGAGGTGACCCGTGCCTGGTTTACAGGGCAGTCTGTGACCTGACCCTGATGGAAATGCTACACTTTCGTAAAACAAACTGCACAAGCGTCACTTGTTCCAGGGATCTTAACCTAGTCTCTGACATGAACAGATCATAAAGAGATAGATACATGTCCTAGAGACACTCACTTCTTTGGAACAAGCTTCCAATCCACCTAAAACAAAACCCCTCCTTACTATCTTCAAACACAACCTAGCTCAATGGATGGGTGACTGCATATTCACTCCTGAGGTGGTGCTCATGTCCCTCCTGGACAGAGGAAGTCAGTATTAACTACTCTTACCTCTGTGAACTTCACTGACCTAACCACTAACAACAGAGGCAACTCATGATAAATATGGCTTAGCTTATATGGGCTCTAGGGCCATTAGCCTAGTAACCTTCTGTGACCCTATGAACCTATAATGGGACTTTTTCTTGTGGAATGTGCAAAGCTCGTTGTTTTGTAAGTAATAGTACATTTATTATTTTTGGACATCAAAATCTTACCATTTATGCTAATAATAGATTCACTTGTGATACAGAAGGATTAGTTAATGCTGCTACTTGCCAAGGTTGTCAAGCCTCTTACATAGGCATGATATCTTGGAAATTCAGTAAAAGAATTTTGGAGCATAACTATGATATAAAAAAATGCTAATACTGATAATGCTTTGCACAGACCTTTAGCGATGCTTCTTGAACTTTAAAAGTTTATTTTTCTTGGTTTAGAATTAGTTTGCAGAAGTTTAAGAAGAGGGGATTTTAAGAATAGTATTGAACAGAAAGAAAGTTTATGGCAAATGAAAATGGAAGTGGATAAATTCTGTGGTTTGAATGGGGTTGTAAATAGTAAATGTTTTCTTAACAGAAGAACCAAAAGTTGTTTTTATTTGGTTTTAATTGCTAATTACTTGATTATTATCTGTTAACACAGAAATATATTTATATTGATATGTTCTTTCCTGTTACTCTGATGAAGTCCATTTTAATGTTAGTGGATGAAAGCACTTAGTAAATTTCTTATTTCTTAATTTGTGATTTTCTGTTTTTAATACATTTAGACAATGATTTAGCATTTGACCTTCATATGTCCACTACAGTGAGGAAATCATTCTGTGTTGCACAACTTATAAGGAGGGGTATGGCATCTGGATCCAAACATGTCATCATTCCATTGTACTGTCCTCTCATAAGACCAGTCATTGATTACAATGCTTCCTTCAATGTGTACCTTTCCGGCTTATGCAACAGCTGGAGTGTCCTCAGAGATTCCTCATAAAAAGAATCCATGCTGTTGCTAACAAGTCCTGCAGAGACTAAATCAATGCTGTGGCCTTATAATCAGTCTCCTACAGGCTGCTGAGAAGTGACCTATGCCCGATCTACAAAGCATCCTTCAATCCAGCCCTAATGGACCTGTTGCTCATCTGTAAAACAAATAGCATCAGGAACACCCAATCCAGGGGCCTAAACCTAGCCTGCACCATAACTAGGATATGCTGGACAGACAGATATATGTCAGAGAAGCTCCCCCTTTTCCAGAACAGGCTTTCCTTCCAGGTGAAGCAAAGTTCATCCATGTCCTTATTCAAGCTAAACTTCAGTGAATAGGGAGCTATAAATATACTCCTGGTCTGGCACCTATGCCTCTGTTAGAGAGAGGAAACTTGTGTGTACTCTGTCACCTATGCCCAAGTTTATATATACCCCCAGAAAATCATTGGAAACCAAAACCTATCAAATTTTACTGGGAATCATGGCTAGGCTTAAAAAGATCCCTTGTGTTGATAGCCTAATATTCTAATATGATACAATGTTATGACACAATGTTACTGCACCTTTATTTTTCATTAGTATAACTAACATAAGCACATTAAACAGAACTGAAAGAATGTTTCTAGAGCTTTTAATGTTGGCTAGTAAAACATCAATTACTAGAAAATCAAAACAGGTAGACTCTTGTATAGGTGATGTAAAATGAATAATGTCAAAAATGCCAGATCTAGGAAAGGCTGCACAGAATTTGAGCCTGAGAGAAAAGATGATAGCAAAATAGATTCATTGGATGGTAGCTAGGATTTCATTTCATCACATAATTTTGTTGGTTCTTTATTGATTTACATCTTTTCAGAAATATCCAAGGTGATATTTCTACTTCATAAGGGAAATTTGATCAGGACACTGGTGAACTTTCTCCTACTCTTTGAATCACACAAGGCTTGTTTCCTAGTGCTAAGGTAGCTGGTAGGAGGTGTGTATTAGCAGAGTGAACTGCGAGTGAATTGCAGTGCTGAGACAGAAAGTGTTAGTTTCAGTTCCTATTGTGGAGAAGAATAAGAAACAGCAAGAAAATGTTGCATCAGGTGTTGTTGAGATAGAGTCAAGTGCAAATAATGATGAGGTCAGAAACAAGTTTCTGAGAGGCAAGGATAAGTGCAGCATATATACAGGTTACAGAACTGCAAGATGGAGGCACAGGTACACATTTAATTAATATAAAATGGCAGGAAGTTCACATTGAAGAATCAGTGCTGTGAAGGCGAGAAACTAGGGAAATGTATAAGAAAAAGCTCACTGAGGAACAATGGGATGAAATAAAAGGTGAAATTAAGGAATTTGGTGTGTTATGGAGAGCTTTTAAGGAAAAATGTATATTTGATAAATTCTGTAGTATTAGTTAAATTAGAATATATAGGAAACATGCATATGCTGTAAGGAAATAAAGAATAGTTGCAAGTAATTTTTCTATCATTTGGTGATCAAGAATGAACTCAACAAAAAGTGGGATGTTATCAGGTGAAAAAAGGAGGTCCAAAATGAATTATCTCCATGGTATATTTGGTGTCTTTTCATTTGTTACATTTGTTTAGAGTAATTAATACAGTTAAAGAGGATAAAGAATGAATGATTGCAGACACTATAAGTGGAAAATATGGATTGCTTTAGGAGAAATGACTGAGGGAAATCATGAAAAATAGAAGGGAGATTCAAGAGAATCAGAACATGGGAGGAAATGTATAAAGAGATAAAAAGAGCTATAAAATATACCCCTGGATTCACGAAGCTCGGTGCAAGGATGGCATTAGCCTTGCGCCGACCTTGCGGAGTAGAGATGGCGCAGCAGCACCACATGCATATTAATGAAGGCACACTGCCATAATGGCAACGTGCATAGGAAAACGTGCGCGAGTGCAGGGGGCATGTCCAAGCACTGCACGGA